>NC_028361.1:2997255-3012979 GCF_000741045.1 Vigna radiata var. radiata | reverse complement strand
AGCTTCTCATTTTCCTCCCTAAGTTCATCAATGATTTGTCGCTGTTTCATAACCTAAATCCATAGTAATAGTAATACTGATTTTTCATATTTGAACCATTCGAAAAGTTCAATAAAAAGTATATGCTATCGACTATGGTACATGTTGCCGTCAAATAAAAAATTACCGTCTGAAGTAGTTTGTTTTCTGACTGCACGAGTCCAGCCTACAAATATATCTGAATCAGATTTTCAAATTATGTTTCATAAACTTCGGAAAAGCTTAAATTATCATTTCATACAATTTCATGAACATAATGAGTCTGTGAAAAGTTATAAGGCATTTTGAAAGGCACAAATTCTTCTGATAACAGACAGTTTTGATTTATTTGAAACCTGTTTTTGGTTAAATGGTAGTGTTTGTGGAAAGATACTAATAATAACCTTCTCTGTTTGGTTGTCAAAGGCCGAACCAATCTTTGTAGATTGAGACCCTACAAGACCTTGTGAGAGTTGGTGGACTGATTTATTTGCCAACTGCATTAAGCTTTCTTGAGAAATTTGGTCAAATGATTTAGTTGCCTGCTGCATCATGCTTCCTGCAGATTTTTGATCTGCCGATTTAGTTACTGATTGTATCATGCTTTCAGAAGAAACTTGGTCATTCTTTGAGGATGCTGGCATCGGCAATGCACCCTGACCAAATGGTAAACCGGGAACAAGTCCAGTCATTTTTGTCATTGGTTACTGCCAAATTCAAGATTTAATCATGCATAAAAGGCAGAGAATACAAGACAACTTTTTGAGATGAGTGAAATTCCACATACTATTATCCTAGATTGAAGTTTATCCACTCCTGATTTCATAGCTATACCTGCAGGTGAGTAAATGAAAAAACTCAGCAATCGAATGAAGATTGTTTCGGCTTTAGTCTATGTAAGATATTCGACACGTAAGTTGTGACAAATCCTAGCATGGTTTTCTGCTTCCACAGATTCATTCTTTAGTGTGTAATGCACATGAATGTAGAAATCATACATATAATGCATTATAACATCTATCAAGCAAGCTGAGAGCAACAGCATAACAAACACCAAATGATATAAAAGTCAGATAAAGGTGAAAACGTCAATTATTTGATAGAGAATTGAGAAATATGAATAGATATGGCATACCAAGTCCAAAACCATGGCCAAAACCAATTCCATATCCAACGGCGCCCTGAATACTCGAGGTTCCCAACATCCTAATCTGTATAAAACATGAGAAAGAGACATTTTTTTCCAAAAGCAACAGAAGAGAAAAGAAGGAGCGACATGGTAATGACAGCATGCTTGAAAGAGGAAGCCGATGAATTTTGTCTCACCGAATTGCTAACACTAGAAATTCCATCTGTTGCACCCTTGGTGACGCTCATCACTTGATCCAACATGGACGTATCTACACATATCGAATAATACATGCAAATAACCATTGGTTTACAAATATAACCACTCAGTTGTAGTTTAGTATGATTTCGCAGGTTTACACAAATATGTCAAGCATGAAGAATAATCAACCATGCGTGTAACTGGTTTTTGTTTCATCAACCAATGAAAAAGTACTATATACTGTAATTTTGTTCACTTCTAAAACTATCTCGAAAGTCATTCATGAATATGCTTGAAAAGAAAAGATAGATATGAATATGATATATGAAAGTGTAGAGAAATGGGAAAAAGTGATACTGGGATTTTGGGGAGTTTTTGCGTTGAAGAAGAGTTTCCAATCCATCTGGTTCAATGAAGGTTTTAGAGACGATGGAAGTACGTATATTTAAAGGGCTTATTCCAAAACCATCTCCAAAGTTAAAGTCAGTATGCATGTTAATGGAATGAAATTAAAAGCAGCCAATACAACTGTCTTAACCTGAAAGAATAAACTGGTATCATAAATACAGTAGTAATTACTTTAAATTCAGCGTGTACAAATGATATAATCTCTAAACAGTCCCACAAGAATTAAAGTTATAAGTATAATCTCGACAAATTAACTAGAGACCTGAATATAATTTTATTCCACACTCCTTTCATGGGTCAATAATTTGTGGAGTGCACAAACTCTGCTAGATGTTTTATGCCACTTAAAAGCCAAGGAAACACCTCCATAAAATTATAAAGTAAACTGAGCAGAATAAACCAGATACCAAATATATTATAAACAGGAGAAGCTTGAACATGCTTATATTTTCAATCAGAAGGGACCTATAGAAGGAAGTTCAAATGTTTCACTGATTTCAATTTTTATTTTGTATTTACTTATCAATCTCAATATGTTTTCTAGCTTTCTCAAATACCAAGTCCTACGTTGTTTGTTTCCACCAAATGCAGCAAGTATCACGAGTAGGTGTGCATCAACAAAGTGGAATTAATGCTGTCACAAAATCCAAGATACAACATATGGCATTATGGGTAAAGTAAACACATAAAATTACGAAATTCAAAATAAAGAATGATTTCCGCGAAGGGTATATGGGGGAGGAAAAGAAACTCACAGAAGAGGAATTTATGTGAGCTCCTTGATGCATCATCTTCAGATCTTCCTTCGGGTGAGGCAGTAGAGATATATGCAGCTCTGAATTTCAACTTCTCTACTGAATTACCACTTTCCTCATCAAACTGCAAGTAAATTAACAGTATCGGTGATAAATTTTTGCTTTTCAATCTGCATAGTGGATCCCGTATAAAAGACAGTGTTGACCCTCTTACAGTATCTTGTGGGAGGTCGACAACATCAGTATTTGGACTCACTATTGTACTCAGTAAGAGAAACTTGTCTTTACATTGCATTTTTGGAGGGTATTCCCGTTGGGCTTGGAGGGTGACTGTACAAAATAAAACTTGGACAATATGACAAATTCTACTACCATAGACTGGGATGAGTTCTGGGCTCCAAAACAGATAAATTTAACACAAGAACAGTTCATCTAGATGGAACATAAAAAACCTGAAATACAGCATCACAAGCACAAATAAAGCCCTTGAATCACTTATTCCTAGTCCTTTGCAGGAAAGAAAAACTTCCATTATTGATCAGTTGAAATTTGCAGTTTTCACAGACCTAAACATCCACCCTCCGTTTCCTCCTACCCAAGTAATGTATGAAACAGCAGATTTCTAAAATTTACGTCCACTAGAGAAGTGCTAGCAACACATTTCCTAATATCTTATTTGTCTTTGCTTAAAGTTATTAGAAATTAAAAATCATGAGGGGAAAGGTTAATAAATACTTATAATTAATTTCAGCAAATAAATAAAATTTGTCTTGATAACATTTTTCCTTTTTATTTGGCTAAAAGGTGAGAATTTTGCTTTTCATTTTATCCGTTCACACCACCGATCAAAGATATCATAAATGTTTTAAAGCAAAAAATAAAACGGTTTTGCTAAGGTGTGTTCTCCAGGTGTCTGTAATCTATCGTAATTATTTAAAGAAGACAGTATCAGAAACTTGTCTTCATTTAAATATTCAATAGTTTCCATTTTTCAAAATCGCTTCAAGTATATATCTAACCCAAATAAAGATAATACGTATCATAATCAAAGAACTAGCCTTATATAAGTAACTCGGTAATATTAACATGCAGCACCTCTGATGATACAGGAGTCCCAGGGGTGTACGACACCGGTGTTAGGTCGTGCAATGTATTTCTTGGGAGAAGTGGTTTTGACCTGTCAAGGAGAAAATTAAGAAAAATACACTGGAATCAAATGCATTGAGAAGAAAGGAAGAGCATATTGAGGAACATTAAGTTAAAAAAAAAAAAAAAAAAAACCTTGAAAGCAACATGATTCTGTGTGTTATTGAGGACCTTAAGATCGCAAAACGTCTGCTTCTCCAACTCAACTGGTTAAACGAAAAGCAGGAGAATAAATAAAGAACGTATTGGCGATAAATGTGTCTAATGATTAATATCATGAGAAGGAAGTGATGGTAAAAAGAAGAATATAGAAAAAAAGAGGAAAAATTAAACAACAATTGGTAAGAATGAGCGAAAGGGAAATGAGAAGAGAGAGAGAGACGACGTACAATGGAAGCGGAGTTCGTCGGGACTAACGGAGATGAGTTGAGAGGCGGTCATAGCGAAGAAGGGGAATGGGGGGAAAGGGGGAATGGGGAATGGAGGAAGGAATGATTAGAGTGACATCACATCGCATGATGAGTTGAGAGGCGGTCATAGCGAAGAAGGGGAATGGGGGGAAAGGGGGAATGGGGAATGGAGGAAGGAATGATTAGAGTGACATCACATCGCATGAAGGAGAAGAGCAAGAAGAGATGTGTGATGGAACGAGGAGTATGGAGCACCGATGGCTACAAAGTCCTAAACCAAATTATGCTGAATTTTAGCCACCGAGATCGCTTTGGGCCTTCGTATTCCTCCACACTATCTGTCTGTGCCATCTGGTTTTGGCAGAGGCACTGAATACACAGAGAGGGAGAGAAACGCTGCTACACTCTCGCATCCTTTGGGGCCACCTGCTACGTACTCTGTTCACGTGTCCTTTTTAAATGTTCTATTTAGTCTTAATAGCACTAAAGGTCTCTATTTTCGCAAGGTGCATTTGTTTTGGTCCTCATTTTTCTTTTTTAATGTTGTCATAAAGAATATAAATTTCGTTCAATTTGGTCCTTTTTGTAAACGTTGTTTAAATCGTTAACGGCAGATAGTCCAGCTGTGCAGAACAGTGTTGATGTGATTTAACAGCCCACATGGAGTCCTTCAGCTACATTGAGGTGGATTTTGAAAGAAATGTGATTTATTTAATGGAACCCAATTTTTGATGAGGGTGAAGAGTGAAATTGGGGTTAGGGTTTCGTGGTTAGCCAATCTTGTTCCCAATCTAGGTGGTTGATGAGTCATGTCTCTTTCTCAATCTTCTTCTTGTTGTTACGATAATTGGATTCTCCTTTATTTCTCCCCATAAGTTAAAGTTTTTACCAACCCAAGTTTGTGAACAATGTCCAAGTTTCCTCTTTTTCCTTATTGGTTCTCTTCAATTGTAAAGTTAGAGTTGTTGATGCTGTGATTGAAACCGTTAACAGGGGTTTTGATAAAAAGGGTGTGTGAATGTGATTTTGGTCACTCTATATGAAAGTTTTTGGAGTCTCTGGGACAAGGAAAAAATCTTTCTTCAAAAAGATGGTTTACTTTCAAAGGTAGATCATGGTACTTGGAATATTCTCTGGCTTTGCTTTTCTTTCAAAGGTGACGGTTATGAGGCAAAGATGGAAATGGTAAACAAGACCAGCAAATAGGGTCTTTATGCAAATAGGGTCAGTGATTGCGGTGGTGGCCTCATGGTTTAGGTGTGGCGGCGCTAGGGTTGGATTTTTAGAAAGAAAGTAGGGTTTCAGTTGGGTTGAAGGTTGAAGACGATGGTGATGTGACTCTGTGTTTTGTAATGAATGAAGGTTCTTCAATCTAGTCCTCATTGTTAATTATTTCTGAATGTGGTCCCTATGATGATGACTCATCTAGTCCATGTCAGAACATAAATGACAGTTCACTCTCTAATTGCACATGTGGAGATCTGGCCGTTATTGATTTAGACAACGTTAGTAAAAATGACTAAATTGAACACAAATTACGATCTTTAGGACAACATTGAACCAAAAAAAAAATATAGGGACCAAAACGAATACACGTGACAAAATAGGGACCATTAGTGCTATTAAACCTCTTTTTTATTTATCACTTTTTATTTTTTTCTATATTTTGACCCAGAAAGAGAAATGATATGTGAAAACTTATCCCATTCCACTATTTAAGCATTTTAGTTTATATTTTTTAGATTTAAATTAATTTAATTTAAACGGGTTTTATTTTCTTTAAGAAAATACAATTAAAATATTTTTAAAAGTTAGTTATATAAATCTATAAGCAATTGTATAATGAATAACTTAAAAAAAAAATATAAGCTCAATTTGAATTGGATCTATTTTCAAAACTAGATCTGAAATCCAATCCAATAAGAAAAAGGTATAGCTCCTCTGATCTTTAGCCAATTTTCAACTTTTTCAAATTTTAATTTCTTAAATTAAATTTTCAACTTTTTTAGATTAGTTATTAACACTCCATTATTCTAAATATCTCATTAATTTTCTTATGAAGTTAATGCTCAATATTAGCTACTAAGTTTTACCTCACTTGTAATTGCTATGTACCTCCTCTCGTTTTTCTCTTTCATTTTTACTTCATAAAAAATAGGTAGAGACAATTGTTCTCCTATTATCCATAACATATTCATCGAGGTATGAATATATTCCTATTTTCCTTCTTTTAAGCAAGAAGGGCAATCAAACACTGAAAACGTATCGGCAAACCGGGACACACTATATTGATGATTATGAAAATAACGATTTTAAACTAAATGATGACGAAGGGTATTAAATCATAAAAATACACACCATCCCCATATTTCGTCTACATTTAGATATGTAATAAATAAAAACATAAAACTAAAGAATATATAGCAAAATTATTCCAGCTTGTGGCTCTAGATTTTAATCCCAGTATCCATTTTAATGAACTAAAGTAATGGTTTTCTTTTTCACAGCTTCGCTTTCTTACAGCATATATTATAGTGACACAGAAGAAACACTTGAAATTTCTCAGTGCTATCGAGGTTCAGCAGTACACTTGTTTCGATTTCAGGGAAGATAGGATGTAAGGGGAAGAAAAATGATATATTCTACAACAGAACAAATTGAAATAATAGAATTAAAGCCCCGCAACACTTATCATGGATCAGTAGACTACTTCGAAGATGAACGTAGGGAAAAGTGGGGTATCTACGTATCATTTGAAAGTGGAGAATCTCGGAAGCTTGTCTCTCAGATAGTACAATCTTGCCCTCCTGACCTTACGATGGCTTACCACTTTGATTTCTTTTATGTTCGGTGAGTAACTGTCGCAGTAAGACAATATATCACAAGGAAAAGCCAAGTTAAGATTTCATAATACAATCTACGAATATGAAAATTCATATACAATGGTCTTTAGACATCCATTTGTAACTTAAAACAGAGAACTGTTTGGGCAATCAGCTTCAATAAATAAATTCAGATGTTCTCAATGATAATTTCATTAACCCTTAATACACAACACAGACAGAAGACAAACATTAAGCATAGAAACATTGCATATGTTCGATACCAACGAACAGAAATGTAGGTTATATATTGAAACAGATATGAATCTCACCCGCCATCCTTCAGGCTGATATGTTTTCCAATACCAATTTACCACAACCAGAGTTCTTATTCCCTGAATTTGGTATATCCAAGGAGGGTGGTAGATCACACAAAGAAGGATTTGTCTTCTTTCAAGTTTTAACCCTCCCATGGCAACCGAATAAACCCCATTTTGTAAAAAAAATTAATTGAGATGAAAATAGTCTCATGCTTCAATTTATTGTAGAACAAGGTTACCTTAAGCTACCATTGATCAGAATCCCACAACCAATGTCCGAGCTATGTAGTTTCAAAAGGTGCAAAGTAGCAAATTGAGCAGTCATAGACGATGTAATCTAAATCTTTGAAAATGAGAACTCCTAACTATTTCTTTTTCCACAGCTTAGTCATCCAAAGTCTTCAAATTAACCACAGTTCCTTTTAGGTACCAAAGATAGCTTAAGTATTCATCCCAAATTCCCAGTTTTTAGTAGGAACATGGTTTATATAATTATACCCCAAATCACAACAATAGGATAAACAATGATGTGAAGCAATGATCCAAATAGTGGAAAAGCAAATGGCAATAATAATCTTTAAGTACAAAATTCTAATAAAGAGGAAACTCACATTGGGAAGACTATCTCAACCCCAGTGCCGGCAATGATTCTTCGGATTCGAATAGTTGTGTGAATACCAGCATTTTGTTTTGAGATGACAATCCCCTTATAAATGGACAGCCTACGCTTGTTCTCAGGAACCTCCTGCAAGAAGAACAAAATTATATCAGCATAAAATTCATGTCACTTCAGCACTCTTCTCAAAATATATCTTAAGTAATAAAAAGAATACCAATTTGATTTCGACAATATCCCCAGTCCTAATGTCTGGCGTGGGTCTTTCCTTCTCCGATGCCTCAATTGCCCTCTGATTCAATATCTGCATCGACAACAACAACAACATCATCATACATTTTACACTTCGTCCATCTTCTGTCTTTTCCCTACACATTCTCACACACAGACACGCATAGAAAGGGTGTAGAGTGTGGAAAACTAATTGTTAATTAAAACACTCAAGCTAATTTATGGCGCCTCTAATTACCCCCATAACGTCTCCAAGCTTGACTCTGGCTTTTCGGGGCAATTTCGGAGCTTCAGAATCCGAAAGCTGTTCTGTTTCGCCTTCCGAAACGTCATCAACATTATCGGAAGGAACATCTTCGGTGGCTTCACCACCGCCTTCGAGGTTGGAATCAGCTCTCACGACGAAACTAGACTTAGCAGTAAGAGGAGTGCAACGCCATGAAATTGGAGTCGTAGAAACCCTAGAAATTAACGCAACGTTACGAGGGGAAGAGGAAGGAAAAGTGAGCTTAGGCGCAAACAGTGCCTGCTGCAGTACAATTTCCGAATCAGTAAGGAGACAGTGAATATGAAAATGTTTAGATTTCCACATTTAATGTAGAGGCGAGAGAAAAACCTGAAGAAGAACTTGAGAAGCCATTATTATGAAGATGGGAAATAGGGGTTTCGCTTCAGTGGGAAGGAGACATGGCAACACTGCAAAATGTAAGAAGAATTGGAAAGCTGTAATGGAGAAGACCCTTATCTGTTTCTATCCGTTCCACACGTGCCAACTACACTTTCCTTTTACCTTTTATTGGGCTAGGCCTGGTTTTCAAAATGGAGGGCCCAATAAAGTCCATTACTTTCTGGGCCGGATCTACCCCACCCATGATTGCATGAAATATTGACGCATTTCAGTGTCACCAAAACATAAAAACTGATTCTTCGTTAAGAACTTCTATTATCTTTGCTCCTTCTATAAATACAGTAACCATTACCATTGTTCTGNATACTCTGTTCTCTCTTTTCTCTGCGTAACCATGGCACTCACACGTGCCATCTTGATGCTAACCATTTTCTTCACTCTGGTAGCAATATCCACGTCTCAAGCTCCCTCTCCTGCACCCACGTCTTTAACTCTCCCCTCGCAAATGTCCCCAACTACCTCACCAACTCCTACACCTTCTCAAAGCCCAAGCCCAAGCCCAGGACCAAGCTCGGGCCCATCCGCCACTTCATCGCCGCCTTCACCTTTTGCTCTCTCACCCACTTCATCCCCTTCATCAGCATCTGCTGATTCTGTGCCTTCAAGACCCAGCAACGCGTTTCTTCGTGGAACCAGCTTCTTCATGCTACCTTCACCCTTTTTCGCGGCTGCTGCAATGCTTCTTCTCTGAGCCAAGACAGACTCATTCACTCAACTCTGTGTAGGCTTGAATCAATAAATGAGACATGTTTTTTGTTCTGTTCTTTGTAAGCTACTCTGCTATTTTATTCTGAAGATGATTCTTGGATAATTGGTCGGTATTTGCTAATTGCAATATCGTACGAGAATTGTATGATTTATGATGCCATTCAAAATTTACGATTTTACCTACGAATGCTAATTCCTGACTTTTACAATTATAATATTATTCTATTTATGTCTGCTCTTCATCTTATATTCATGTCATGAAGAGATTAATAGTATGGTTTGAAAAACCTCTTTGGTGTTTTTTAACTGTTAATATCAATGATAAAATAGGTCATATTCACGTTTTATACATACGAAGCCTTACAAAAACTTTATATATATGGTATTAAGAAAGAAGAACATGTTGAAGGTGACACTTTAGGTATTTTGTGTTGGCCATAAAGTTACAGAATTTATTCATTTATGATAAAATTAGAGATGGAGAATTTTGTACCACAGAAAATAAAGCACTAGATTCTACCCCCCAATGAATTAAAAATTCTGAGTACCAAACTTTAGCTTTTTATGTTACTCATAAGGCATCTATGATGAGAACTAAACAAAAATATTTATCAGAAATTATTGATGCAATATTCCACATTTACCTATTAAAAAAATTACTTGTTATTACAGTATTAAAAACACAATCTTTTTTTAATGAAGTAATTAGTAATTTATGCATGGATTGTTCTTCTGGCTCTCTACAGTTTTTCACTGCCATTTTCTTCTCCTCTTGAAATTGGAAAAGTACCTGTTACCACAAAGAAGTTACGATTTAAGCATGCTTAATCTTTAACTCTATTTTATTTTACAAAAAATATAATTTCACACTCACATATATCTTTTCTTATTTTTTTACCTTATTCCTTTTTAAAAAATATAAAAATTTATTAATATATGATCATTTTATTTCTATAATTAATGTCAAATAAATGTGAAAATATGTTATCCTAATTACCATTGTTCTAATTTTACCATTGTCTAATGTAGGAATGTACATGCAAACATCAATAACACAATTATTATGTTTGAAACAAGTCCTTCACCATTTTAATTATAAGATACTTTTGGCCAAAACTAAATATGTTATTAATATTGGCGTGATTTAGATATTAACAACAAACAATTAAAGTAGAAATATTTATTTATTTATTTTAGTTCCATTTATTTCTAATTTATTTCTAGCATTGATTTCTCTTTTTAAAGTTGTCAATGTACCTAAAAACCTGATTTTTTAGAATATATTAAGTGTTTTTAGTAATACGAATAAACTTACTAGCTTATTTAAGTAGTTAGTCTGTAAATCTTTCAAATAATTTATTTTAAAATATTTAACTTTCTTTATACTTTATTATTTCTATTGTTTTATTACTCATCATTACTTATTTTAATTTTATAAAGATAATTAATTATTGTATTGCTTTTAGTATTTCTTGAATTAATTTTAATCATTTCAGACAGTTCAAATTAAAAATATTTTAACAATAAAAATTAAAATAATTAATATTCTATTACAATAACTAATTAAATAACTTTTTTTAGCTCAGAATTTATGTTATACGAAGTTAAAATGAACTTTTCAGCTGATTTTGTCAAAAGATGAGCATAGTTTTTATAATCTTTTATTTTTTTTGCTTTATTTGTGTTTTAGGGCACAAAAAAATCAGTGCTTGCAACCTCATCGTAATTCACCTGAAGAACTTGGCGGAAGCTTGCTGCATGGTATTTTCAGGTCCTTCAGTTGCAGTATCTGGAAAAGCTTCTCATTTTCCTCCCTAAGTTCATCAATGATTTGTCGCTGTTTCATAACCTAAATCCATAGTAATAGTAATACTGATTTTTCATATTTGAAGTAACTCAACCATTCGAAAAGTTCAATGAAAAGTATATGCTATCGACTGTGGTACATGTTGCCTTCAAATAAAAAATTACCGTCTGAAGTAGCTTGTTTTCTGACTGCATGAGTCCAGCCTACAAAATATCTCTCAATCAGATTTTCAAATCATGTTTCATAAATTTAGGAAAAGCTTAAATTATCATTTCATATACAACTGCATGAACATAATAAGCATGTGAATATTAGAAAGTGGGTTTTTAAAGTCTAACTCAACCCACCGGTTTGTAACACCTTACTTGTATATTATAAATTGGCCTTATATGTAGGACTTCCAATACACCCTCTCACGCCGAGGTATATACATCTCGAACTAAGACTAGCTATTAATTGATGGTCCGATAAGGCCTAATAGCGGGTGAAATTATATGCCGAATAAATATCGTTAGGATCGGTTCTAACCATAACTCCGATACCATGTTAGAAATCGGTTTTGTGAGGTTAAATTAGGCTTAAAACCCTATTCTACTAGTGAAACCCAAGTTATAAGGCATTTTAAGGCAAAGCATCTTCTGATAACAGGCAGTTTTGATTTATTTGAAACCTGTTTTTGGTTCAATGGTGGAGTTTGTGGAAAGATATTAATAATAACCTTCTCTGTTTGGCTGTCACTGGCCGAACCAATCTTTGTAGGTTGAGACCCTACAAGACCTTGTGAGAGCTGGTGGACTGATTTATTAGCCAACTGCACTAAGCTTTCTTGAGAAATTTGGTCAAATGATTTAGTTGCGTGCTGCATCATGCTTCTTCCTGCAGATATTTGATCTGCTGATTTAGTTACCGATTGCATCATGCTTTCAGAAGAAACTTGGTCATTCTTTGAGGATGCTGGCATCGGCAATGCACCCTGACCAAATGGTAATCCGGGAACAAGTCCAGTCATTTTTGTCATTGGTTCCTGCCAAATTCAAGATTTAATCATCCATAAAAGGCAGAGAATACAAGACAACTTTTTCAGATGAGTGAAATTTCACATACTATTACACTTGATTGAAGTTTATCCACTCCTGATTTCATAGATATACCTGCAGGTGAGTAAATGAAAAAGCTCAGCAATATCGAATGAAGATTGTTTCGGTTTTAGTCTATGTAAGATATTCGACACGTAATTTGTGACAAATCCTAGCATCGTTTTCTGCTTCCACGGTTTCATTCTTAGTGTGTAATGCATATATGAATGTAGAAATCATGCATAGAATGCATTATAACATATCTATCAAGCTGAGAGCAACAGCATAACAAACACCAAATGATATAAAAATCAGATAAAGGTGAAACGTCTATTATTTGACAGAGAATTGAGAAATATGAATAGATATGGCATACCAAGTCCAAAACCATGGCGAAAACCAATTCCATATCCAACCGCGCCCTGAATACTCGAGGTTCCCAACATCCTAATCTGTATAAAACATGAGAAAGAGACATTTTTTTTCAAAAGCAACAGAAGAGAAAATAAGGAGCAACATGGTAATGACAGCATGCTTGAAAGAGGAAGCTGATGAATTTTGTCTCACCGAATTGCTAACACTAGAAATTCCATCTGTTGCACCCTTGGTGACGCTCATCACTTGATCCAACATGGACACTGTATCTACACATACATGCAAATAACCATTGGTTTACAAATATAACCACTCAGTTATAGTTTAGTACGATTTGATTTCGCAGGCTTTAAACAAATATGTCAAGCATGCAGAAGATTCAACCATGCGTGTAACTGGTTTTTGTTTCATTAACCAATGAAAAAGTACTATATACTGTAATTTTGTTCACTTCTGAAAATTATCTCGAAAGTCATTCATGACAAGTATTGATTGAAAAATGAGTTTCTGATGAGATTAGACATGCTTGAAAAGAAAAGATAGATATATGAATATGATATATGAAAGTGTAGAGAAATGGGAAAAAGTGATACTGGGATTTTGGGGAGTTTTTGCGTTGAAGAAGCGTTTCCAATCCATCTGGTTCAATGAAGGTTTTAGAGACGATGGAAGTACGTATATTTAAAGGGCTTATTCCAAAACCATCTTCAAAGTAAATGGATTCTCACTTCAAAAGCTAAGTATATCACTTTGTTCATTCTCAACATTTTCTCCTTCCACTATTCACCATTAGCACATCATGCAAGCAAAAAACAATGTAATTGTGAGTTAAAACCAAACTTAAACTTAAATCTTTCTTGAAAAATTATCATCTATAGATTGAATTTATCATATTAGTATCAGAAAAACCACCGATAAACATGCATAGTTTATAATGAGACCAGAGAACAATGTTAAAAATACTTTTTCCTAAAATAATATGTTACTAATATTTTATAATTGTTTTAAAGTTTTTTAATTTCAACTTTATATCATTTGCAACATATAATAAAGATTTTTTTATTGGCTGTACACAGATTATATTTTTATTTTTCCTTTACTTATCATATTTGGAAGAGAAAGGGCTTAGGTGTAAAAGCATTGGGAAGCCTTGTAGTGGATGAAACATATTGTCATACTGGTATGTGATGTGCTTTTTTTTTTTTTTTAATTTTAAAATGTAAAGTATTTTCTTTTAAAAAATAAAATTAATATAAATATTATATTTAGATTCATTAAAAACATACAAAAATACGAACACTTAGACAGAATGTCTATGTTTTTTTTTTCTAAATTTTTATAGATAAATTATTAAATTTTATATTAAAACTATCTATATATTTTATTTCAAAAGTCATGCTAAGTCTTAATTTATCTAATGTAAAATTATTCAAATTTAAAAATTATTAAAATCGAATTGAAACAAAATATAAATAAAATAAGTTAATATTTCTCACATAATACTTGTCTTAATAGTAACTAACATATGACGTTATTACTCTTATGTTATAAAACTCCTTTGACACATAACAATTATTTATAATAAAAAAAATCACGAATTAACATATTTCATATAAATTAACGTGGTTGCTACTATACTGATAAAAAAAATCACAATTTTAAAAATAAAGATTTAATTGAAACCAATTAAAATTTGATAACCTAATTAAAATTTTTAAACAAATACGAAATCAATAAAATATTTAATCCTTAAAATTTATCTATATATTTATCATACAAGTCTTAATTTACTTATGAATCACTATGTTATATTAATTTTAAGACATTTTTATAATTTCTACTCAAATTCACATACTTTATAAGATCTATATTTTAATAATTTTTATTTAGTTATTAGCACAACTATTATTTTTAAGACAAAAATGATGTTTTAGTAAGATTTAGGATACTTTGCTATAAAAATAATCAGTCTTTAGTTATTATTTTTAGTAAAACTATCAAAATGGGTCATCCGGCTCGACCTAATCCGACCTACCACGGGTTGGTCATTTAGTGAGTCAATCCAATCTGGTCCATTTATTAATGAGTCAGAAAAATTCGAACTCGGTCCGACCCACCACGGGTTGGCTCACCGCTTCACTTTATTACAACTTTTTCTAAATAAAAAAAATACAAAATTTCTATAATTCAAATCTAAACAAATTCCACTCTCAAATTTCATTCCTAACATGGATATTTAATTAATTTTGAAAATAGGAAACTTAAATAAATTTTTCAAGCAAAAAATAATAATAAATATTTTTTATAAAATTAAAATTAAATTTTAATAAAATAAAATTAGGTAGGTGGGTTGACGGGTCAACCCGGACTATCACAAGTTCAACTCACATGAATCGGGTTTAAATAAGTCGGGTTGAAATCTGACCCATAAAAAAATACAATTTTTTCAAACCCGACCCGATCCGAACCCGTAATAAACCGGATTAGTTCACAGGTTATGATCCATTTTTAGAGTTCTAATTTTTAGTTTTTAGATTAGTTTGATTCTCAACACACATGTTATAAATGTTGGAATAAGTGTACTCTATTTAACAGTTTGGATTTTATTAATAGACCAACTCATGATGCACACTCCAAAACAAAATTTCAATCGCAATTGCATAAAAGCACTGGATAATTTAAAATAAAGTTGTTTCATCCTACACCTCCAAGCTTTCATCCTGCACCTCTAAAAATTACCATTTTAACCTTAATTAATATTATTTTAATATTTTCTCTTTTTTCATAAACTCATTCCGCATCTCTCTAATTTTTTCTCTTTCTTATTAAAGTCAACCTACACCCTTCTAATTTTTTTTTCTCTTATTATAGTCATCCTACACCATTTTAATAGACTTTAAAATCTATACAATTTTTTTTATAAATTTTTTAAATTTCATTTTAAATTTAATAATAGTTTAATTTAATTTAAAATTTTAAAATTATTTAATATAGTTTATTTCTTAATAATTATT
>NC_028361.1:2948615-2997175 GCF_000741045.1 Vigna radiata var. radiata | reverse complement strand
ACTTTTTTTTTATTTTTTTAACATAACTATTATAATAATTAAAATTATACTTTAATAATTATTAAGATATAAATGTGTATTAAATAATATTAAAATTTTAAATTAAATTAAATTATTATTAAATTTTAAATCTCGAAATGAAATTTAGAAAATTTATATAAAAATTGTATAGATTTTAAAATCTGATGTAGGATGACTTTAATAAAAGAGAATAAAAATTAGAAGGGTGTAGGTGGGTGTAGGTTGACTTTAATAAGAAAGAGTTAGAGGGGTGTAGAACCATTTTATGAAGAAAGAGAAAATATTAAAATAATATTAATTAAGGTTAAAATGGTAATTTTTGGAAGTGCAGGATGAATGCTTGGAAGTGAAGGATGAAACACCCTTAAAATAAAAGTGCTATGTATTAAAACATCGTTGCAACTAAATACATTGAATAGAGAAATGGTACACCCATCTGAAATAATTTTTATAATAAAAAATGAAAAATAATGTATTAAATGAACGTAAATTTATGTGAAATAATATTTTTTATTGAATAATTTAAAGAATCTGTTACAAAAAATAAATAAGTGATGGGTAAGAATTCAAAAATAAATAAATAATCTGCGACTATATTTGATATTTCATTCCATTACGTGATATAGAATAATATTATATAACGTTACCATTTTACAAGAATATCTTTTGGATAGTCAGATTAAATGTCATAAATTCAGAAATGCACCAACTAACCAACCCGCCTTAGAAACCTCTCTATTGCTTGTAAAATAAAAATATGAATGGCATAAAACCTCTCTATATTTTACATAAGTAACTAGATAGACTTGGAATTTTCATTTACATTATTTTAATTTTTAAGTCACAAAACTCTTATTTTATTTAGTTATTTTTTTATTCTATACTTGAATCTTATCGTATATTGATTGATTATTATAACTTTTTTATAAACAAAATTTATTTGTGTACTTTTTTATTCAAATATTTAATTTTAACATTTTTACATATTTATTTGAATCTTAATCATATAGTCATTAATTTATTTCAATTGATTATCAATGGTAAAATCATAAAATACAATAAAGATATATAATACTGAAATAAAATTATTATTTCAAAATGTATAATTTTCTTCACAATTTTATTTCAACATACTAATCCTTATACATGACAAACTAACAAAATTAACCCACAATTCTTGTGTAACCAAAAGCAGCCCGCGGTTGTCATATGTAAATACAATCTATTTAACTAACTAGATTATAATTTTGTTAATTTATCTTATAATTCAATAGATTAATCCTAGACTTCTTTTATTTTTCAAGTATGGTTCATCCATATCAGTGTTCTTTTTTCATTTCAAGATTATTTTTTTACCAATTTAATGTGCAAAACTTATTTTAATACATTTACCTACATGACAATTATACAGCTTAAGATGATAAAAGAATCGCGAACTAACATATGTAGTGAAAAATATCATACACATTTGATATGTCAATTTTCTAATCACTTATTAAGCTCAATTTTCATGCAACTTTTAACATGTTAATAACATTTTTGAAAACATAAAAGGATTTTGACGCCTAGAGCTTTATAGATAAATCCAATTTAATGATACAAGTTTCCCGTCTTGAATTTATAAAAAACAAAAAGTTCAAAATCACATATCAGAATTCTCAATTGAAAACGATAATTATTTTACGACAATCAAATTGATCCAAAATTAAAAGATAAAAAAACAAAATTTCTTTTAAACTAAGAACAAAAACAAATCTTAAAAAGGATTAAATATGTTTTTAGTCCCTATACTTTAGGACGATTTTAATTTTAGTCCCTCTTTTAAACTAAGGTACAATTTAGTCCTTCAACTTTAGAAAACTCTGGTTTTAGTCCTTTTTACCAAATTTTTTTAACTTTATTTGTTGTTTCAAGCACGTTTCATTATAATATTTGAATTGTTTACACTGTTTGACACATTTTTGCTTCAATGTTAATTGAGAAAAGCGTTTGAAACAACAAATAAAGTTAAAAAAATTCGGTAAAAAGAACTAAAACCAAAGTTTTCTAGAGTTGAAGAACTTAATTGTACCTTAATTTGAAAGAGGGACTAAAACCAAAATCGCCCCAAAATATAGGGACTAAAAACATATTTAACCCTCTTAAAAATATTACAAAAGATAGCCTCTATTCCATAAAAAATCTTTTACTTTTTGACAATTAGATTACAAGCAACGAAACTATTTTTCAAATCCTATTTTAAAATTAAATATTTAAATAATAATAAGGATTTAATTTTGTAAGTTCCATTCCATCCTAACTCATTAAATTGAAATCTCCAAAAATTCGTAACCCAACAAACCCAAAAATGCAGGTGAGCCACTTGCAAGAATTTATGATTTTACTATTATGATTACTAACCTACTTTTTTCTTTGTTTTCTTCGGCACTCAAAGCATTCACTACACGGCACCGTATTTCTAAATCTACCTGAAGAACTTGCTTCGAGTTTGCTAGATGGTACTTTCAGGTCCTCCATTAGTATACGCCTCAGCCTCTCATTTTCTTCCACAAGTTCTTCAATGATTTTCTGGTGTTTCAAAACCTAAATCCACAAAAGAAAATCGTGAATTTTTGGTCAGAAGAAAAAATAATGATTGAGAATCTAAGCGTACATAAAAGTTACCATTTGAAGTATCATCCTTTCTGACTGCAGACGTCCAATCTACAATGTATCTTAGAATTAGAATTTCATATAATATTTTATTAACTGCGGAAAAAGCAATAAAATACACAAATGAACATTCTATCATGCACATGCATATTGATTGGGAAAACGATGATAATTGTGTCCATCGTACACATTATAGTCTTGAAAAACATTTCATAAACAAGAAGACCTCGAATAAGATCATAGTAATAATCTAATTGCAAGGAAGTTGTGTAATAACACTAAAATTAAAATAGCATAATCAATCACAAAAGGGTGTATAAAGAAGCAAACAGAATTTAGCAATAACAAGACTCAGTAGTTTAACTAAAAAACGATGCACACATGAAGAGGTAAAAAAATTGAACGAGTTTATACTCGTACCTACAATGCAATTACCGACCGTATTTTTGCAGGCTCAAAACCAGTCTTATAATTAATAATGACAATGATTTTTTATAGGACGAGAGGATGCAAAAACAAGGTTATCAACAATTATGATATTTAGAACACATGAATGATAGAGACATTATCAGCGCAGGAAGTTCGCATGTGAGTTTCAGGATATCACGGTATCGTGTCAAATATAATTTATAAAAAACCTAGTCAATGACGTAACATTCCCTGTTATGGCCCAACAATTAGATAGGAAAACACAAGGCTTTTTCTTTAATACCCAGCATGTGAAAATAAACATAATGACCGAACCCTCCACACTTTTAGTTGGATAGTGATACTTTGATACCCAAATTCTAACAAATTTTTTACACCGGACACGTGTCATAAGTCAATTGGTCCATGTGTTTAATGTTTAAAAAAATTGAAGCATACGGACCAATTGACTTATGACATGTGTCCGGTGTCAAAAATTTGTTAGAATTTGGGTGTCAAAATATCTTTATCCCTTTTAGTTATATCCCTCCACACTTGTTAACCCAACATTGCTGCCAAAGCAATAACCATTACCCCTATTGCCACCATCCGACCATGGATAACTACGAATTTTTTAGGGAATTTCACAAAAATATATTTTAATATTTCAGGAAACTAAGCACTTTTGGCAACATATTCAAGAATCACATTCGGCCCAAGTGCCATAACTAAAGTAGCTTGGAGAGATTACTAGATTCCACTGAGGCTGATTCAACTCAATTATAGCCCACCTTCCCCTTTCTCCATACTATGTCTAGAACTTTCCTAGTATTCCTACTTAAAAAGAAGAAACGCATTCAAGGGATATAACTGTTCCAATAGGCAAATTGTTCCTTTACCTACGTTTCATCTTTCAACACTACCAATACAGAATGCAAATTCTTTCGCTTCATCCACATGTAACTAGAAGCAATTAAAAATCAAATCAATGGCTAGAATGATAGAAAGCATAGCATTTAAATTTAATCGCCATTTATGAAAATGAGTGCTTACTGCTTCATCAAGTCCTTCTCCTTCCCCCTTCAATAGGGGATTCTGCAGAAAGTTGCTAATAACCTTCTCGGTTCGGCTGCCAAATGCAGAGTCAACTGCAGTGCTTCTTAATGGAGTGTTTTCAAAATCTGAACCAATTTGCACAGGTAGGGATCCTGCCAGACCTTGAGATGCTTGATCAGTTGATTTAGTTGCCAACTGCATCATGCTTCCAGCAAAACTTTGGTTTGTATTGACTGTACTTATAGCATTTTGCGATGGTGGAAATGCAGCCTGATTAAGGGCTAAACTGGGACTAAGTCCCAACTTTGTCGCCATCTTCGTCATTACATCCTACAAAATTCAATATTTTAGTCATGAGATACAGAAAAGGGAGATGCAGATGTCAATACTTTTTGTTATAAGAGAAAAAATTCACATACTACAAGACAAGATTGAATTTGATTCAAAACCCCTGGTTTCACAGCAAGACCTGACATAATAAAAACATAATAATTTAGCTACCAACCAAAGCAGGCATGCAAAATATGGAGCCTTTGTCAACTGAAGTGATTAAACATAAATGACCATTTCAAGTGACAATCATAATATGGCCAAGGATATATAGGTGGCAACTAAATTTCAAGCAAGACCAGTATTTGAGTCTATAGTGTCCTGATATTTATGAACATTGCAGCAATTTCTAGAGAGCATTGGCTGTTTCCACTTTCTTTTTCTTTAGTGTAAAATGCATGCCATTGTATAACATTACACTGCAGTTTCTTTAATATAAAGCATTCTCCTGTGCATTGCATAATATATCATCAAAACTGAGAAGCAGCATTCAGTGACCCATAGTTCGTCATAGTTTTAAAAATCAATTTCATAAGGCAAACGCTCCAAAGTTGCCTCCTAGGAAAAGATTTTGAGATTTTCTAAGCATATAAAATGTTGAAACACCAAAAATTCCGGTTCCACATACAAAACATTTTGAGAACTCTTCAGGAAAAATATAGTAAAATTTTTGGAAAATATAAAAGCTAAACACATTGCCAATAGTAGCAGAGCAGACAGAATAATAATTTAGAATAGAACAGAATGACTAAAACAAAAAAATGGAACAGATGACATGAGTATCTAAAGTAAAGGCTAAACAAGGGAATTCGTGCAATGAACAAGCATAACTAAAATGTGATGACATAAAAATCACAAAAGGGTGAAACATTTGGCAAAGAATTTATACATATAATGAACAGATATGGCATACCAACTCCAAAACCGTGACCAAAACCAACTCCACATCCAACACCCACTTCAATATTCTTAGCTCCCAAATTCCTCAGCTGCATAAAATGCCATAAATAAATAGTTCATCAAAAGTATAAAAGAAAAAGGTTAATGAGGTTAGTAAGTTGTAACAGCATTTATGTAAATAAGAAAATGATCAATGGTGTCTTACAGAAGTATTAACATGCCTACTAACACCAGAAAACGCATCGGTCGCACCCCTGGTGGCACTCATTACTTGATTCAACATAGGAATTGCCCCTAAATGGAATAATGAACAAGAATTGGTAAAAATTATTCACTGAAATTCAGAAATATATAATAATAATCACCTTCCTGAAAGAGAATCGAATACCCAAATTTAAAGGGCGCCCAACGCCGATGCCGACTCCACAACCGATCCCAAAACCTGTAAACACTTGACCCACCTTCAAAGTAAATGGATTCTCGAATCGAATCGCATTTTTCTCACCATTAACTCTCCCAATTTCCATTCCCCTATCACCTGTTCACCACTTCCTCTCCAACCCTAAACCAAATACCTTTGTTTCTTCCTAAAATGTTTCTGTTAAAGTAATAACCTTAGTTATGCTTGCACTCGTACGACAACAAGTTTATTGAACATGTTTTTTTAATCATATCTATATATTCCATTATTTATCTACAGAGTTAAATATATTTTTAGTATCTATATTTTTTTTAGGTTCCCTTTAACACACAATTTAGTCTTTTAACCTTAAAAAATTCTGGTTTTAATCCTAGTTTGAAACAGGTTAAACAAATTTGATAAAAAAATTAAAACTAGAAATTGTACCTTAATTTAAAAAATAGACTAAAATCAAAATCACCTCCAAAATATAGAGACTAAAAACATATTTAATCCTTAATTATATTATTTCATTCAATTTAATTTTTCACCAATAAAATATTTAATTAGATTCTTCCATTTAAACAACGTAATAATATAATTTGGTTATAATTTAGTCAACTTTAGAAATACAATAAGACATTTTTTATGCTAAATTTGATGTAGATAGTTATATAAATGTCCATCAACATCATAAGAGAAATAATACTTATTATTTTTGTAAAGGGGAAGTTGATGTAAATAGTAATATAAGAAAATTTCCTTTATTGTAAACATTTTTTATTTATACTTTACTTTAAATTATATACTAAAAAGTAAAAAAAAAAATCAAATACTAAAATTAACCAGAAATTTTATGTCATAATTATTATTAGTATTTTTTTAAAAATATATAAAATCACAGTGCTACTTACTGTTTTTATATTTTTCAATTAAATTATTGTTTTTTATTCATCTTTTCATAATGAAATTATTCCATTATCTTAACATTTTGTCAATTTTATGATCAGTGTAAAATAATGTTAAAATAATATAAGTCATTTATCGATTTATATTCTGTTATTTCATTAATGAGAAAAATTAAAAGACACATTAAATTAAAAATATAAAAATATTAATTAAAAATACATACGAAGGTTTAATAACTTTTTTCGTATTTTACTATTTAACTAACCTTTGTTTTAAACTTTAAATAATTATATTTTTACTTTTATGGATTAAATTACAGTTAATTTAAATTTATTTATTTTCTAATTAAAAATAATAATTCCATCATTTTATTCTTTTAAATCACTTATTATTTAAATTTAGTTACTAAATGAATTTTCACTACTATAATTATTACAGGTTGTTTTGTATTACTACTATAATTATTTTTTCTAAAAGCTAATTAACATAACTTTTTAGTCAGAATTGATAATAACAATATTATAAACAGATATACAGTAAAATG
Source organism: Vigna radiata var. radiata (assembly GCF_000741045.1). Classification (NCBI taxonomy): domain Eukaryota; kingdom Viridiplantae; phylum Streptophyta; class Magnoliopsida; order Fabales; family Fabaceae; genus Vigna; species Vigna radiata. The sequence goes on along the minus strand of NC_028361.1, from coordinate 2,989,955 downwards.
AATATCAAATAACCATCATTAATCAGAGTTCAGTTAATTGTAAGAAGAAACGTTACAGATAATTGTAAAATGACAGAAAACATAAAATAGATTAAAGTCTGATGAATCCTAACACAGTGAAACTAGAATTACAGCACATGAATTGTTCTTGAGGTTGGGAAGTGCCACTGTCATAACATATTCATCCCTCACATAATCAATCCAAGAACAAACATGAATAGGTTTGTTTTCCTCATTAAATCTCACTTCCTGCACTCCAAAATCTCTCATCTCATTCAATCTCATTCTCTCATTCATTGACCAACTTTCAACTTTCATCACCTCTGAACAAAATTCTGAACCCAGATCACTCGTCGCCATTTTCCTCCACATCTCTTCCATTGAGTTCATATCCTCTGTAATGATTTTGAACACCAACCTCTGAACCCCACTTTTACTTTTACTCTCAGAACGGATAATTAATGGAAAAGACTCCGACTTTTTCGTGGGTGGGTGGTAAAATACGGGTGTCTTAATTTCTCCACGTTGGTCTGACATGTTCTTGTGTATTTCAGCCCATTTCCCGAGAAAATTATCCACCACAAAAACATCTGCCAATAGCAGGCTGCAACTAATGCCAATACTGTACCCTCCACATTCAAAATTTGTAACCTAAAAGTAAACAAACAAACAGTTTCAATCCATTGAAAACCAACCAAAACGAGATAAAAACAAATACTGCATGCATGTAATGTAATAATGTAATGTAATGTAAAATTTGCCTGAACATAACAAAGGGGAGAGAACTGAGGACACTCAGCATCGATTTCCTTCCAGAACACAAGCTCGGTCATGAGATGTTTGTTTCTTTCGTTCAGCTCAAGAAAGTGTGACAAGCTTGTCGGGTAACATGCCTCTAAAAGTCTGATACCGGAATCATTGGCCACGATTTCGAACCCTGTGCCATCTTTTCTTTGAAGGCGACCTGCGAGAAGAGGGTGATCCAACAGAACCCTGGCCAGTGACTCCACCATCCAACCAGCCATGTACCAACCATGATCATCCTCCTTCAGATTCTCGTAGCACAGAACCATCTGGCAGCATCCGTGAATGGCGTTTGTATGCTCGTCACCGACCAAAACTTTGCGAACTCGCCGTGGCTCTGTCACCTTAAGCGGTGGCACGCTCATTGCTGTCACAATCTGCAACTCTGAGTGGCTCTGCCTTGGAGCGTCACCCTTCTCATGCACCTCCATTGTTTTGTTCTGTTTGTTTGATCTGCTGCTAGAGTCACCACAAATTTTAGAGCATTGGCGGTGCATTTATATTGATGTTGCAGAGCGAAAACCAAAATGTGCGGCTGTGATGGAGAAAAGGAGTATCGCCAACAGTAGCATGAATAATGTGGTAGAATTTAACTAAGATATTATCATATCTGATATCGTTTTAAGATCAAAGCAATTATTTGCTAACTAATGCTTAATAATTGATGTTGATATCTCGTCTGCAGTAATTAACCATTATCGTCATTAATTAATGTTTTCATGCAAGTTTGGAGAAAACAGCAATAAATGCAGCAATAAATGACAATAAATTATTCTAACTCACGTTGCCATGTCTTTGCCATCCATCCCAACTAACGTTTTGTCTATCCATTTAATAACGTACGTCTCCAACTGCTAAATTTGCAAGCATGCATTTTTTGTGTATGCAATCCAAAAGGGGTGTTTCGTTTAAGGGAATTAGATCCATTTGGGTGATTAAAAGATGAACAGCAACCACCAACTGTATAAATAGACGACCAAGTTATTGCATATTAGTTATGAATTTTTATTTCGTCTTTTTATGGAAAGGTTAATTAGTTGAGGACTTTTCAAATTGAACCAACACCTAGCAGTACTGCTATTTTAGTTACAGTACTTCACTCCTATTTATTACATGTCAGTTAGAAAGATACCTGACATCTTTTTTATTTACGAAAATTAAACAGCAATATTAAATTCATAACATCACTCAACAATTTCAATTAAATATTTATGTAAATTGTTACATATGTGTATTTACTTAATAAATATATGATAATATTTAGTTGTATTGATGTGTGTGAGGGAAATACGTAATATATGTAATTATTAGTAATTCCAAAAATATATTGTAGCAGTTGACAAACATAATATTTTCATTTGTATAGCAGTTTTGGAAATTTAAGAAACATTTATATTGTGACTGGTACTGTACATTTTATAAGAGATGTTTCCCACCACTAGTTTGTATGGTCCAGGGCTGAACACTACACACCCCTATCTCCGCCCACAACCATGATGAATATGGCGTACCTCTCTCAACATATCACAGCATATCAGAACATCTATGGCTACAACAACCTCGTCCTTTGTCTTCACGAACATTGATGGGTTTGGACATGGAATTGGAACCCGCAGAAGTTACAGGGTCATCAGGGCTCAATCTCAGTCTGCTGTACCAAAGGAACAAGTTGTGATCGTGGGTGCTGGGATCGCAGGCCTTGCAACTGCTGTCTCCCTTCACAGGTTGCAATTCCAGCTCTCTTCATAGCCACGATCTTCTTTATTCACTGTGATGAGCTACTGTTTGATTTATGCATCAGGCTTGGAGTTCAGTCCCTGGTTCTGGAGCAGGCAGAGTCACTTCGAACCGGTGGAACCTCACTGACCCTTTTCAAAAATGGATGGAGGGTACTCGATGCAATTGGAGTGGCTGATGATCTCAGAACTCAGTTCTTAGAAATTCAAGGGTACGTGGATGCATACATGAACACCCTTTTGAAAAATTTCGTCATTTTTAATCTGTATACCGGCTGAGCTTGATCTGGTTCACATTATCAGCTGTACAGGATGGTGGTGAATTCCGAGGATGGGAGGGAACTACGAGCCTTCAATTTCAAGCAAGAGGATGAAAGGTATGTTCAATGGTGTGTGGATAGGATAATGAATTATGGTTCACCCGCATGGTTTGGGATGATTAGCAGATGATCATGATATGTACAAATATCATTGGGAATTGATGCTTATATGTGTGTATGAAGTAGCATTTCTCAGAAAAGACCATTGTAGTCTATTTCAACAGTACAATCAAAGGAGATGAAATAAACTTTTTTTTCTAAATCGGAACTTATATAAGCTATTTAAAAAAAAAAAATACCCTGATGATAGAAAAAAACAACAGAATTATTATTTTCTCTTTCAATTTGTAATTGTCATCAAGCACTGGTTATTGGTATGATAAGGCCATAAGCATAAGTGAGGACAAATATTAAGTCATGAAATGCAGTCAAGAGGTACGTGCAGTGGAGAGGAAAGTGCTTTTGGAAACCTTGGCTAGTCAGCTACCACGGGATACCATTAAATTTTCTTCACAATTAGCAAAGATTGAAGCCACTTCAAACGGGGATACCTTGTTGGAACTTGTGGATGGGTCAAAGCTGCTTGCAAAGGTTAGTCAAGGTGCTGTAATTATTAGCATAGCACTAAATTTTCTAGCTGCATGCAGTGGACATCATTCATCACATGTTTAGTTAATGAAATGACTGGCCACAATTAAAATCTTAGTGTTACAGTGTCCTACGATTTACTAAATGTTAGAACTTAAGACAGAATGGTCGATTATGAACAGAAAATCGATCTAATCTCTAAACAGACTGTGATAGGGTGCGATGGAATTCGATCACCTATAGCCAAGTGGATGGGATTTCCTGAGCCCAAGTACGTTGGTCACTGTGCTTTCCGAGGACTTGCGTCTTATTCTGATGGACAACCTTTTGGACCAAGAGTGAATTATATCTACGGAAGAGGGTTGCGCGCGGGCTTTGTTCCTGTTTCTCCGACCAAAGTTTATTGGTTCATCTGCTTCAATAGTCCCTCTCCAGGTTGTTAATACGAACAAAATGCACGGTTAAATCATTGACTTTGTAATTGCAACTAGTATGATATACCATCATCTCATGGAAAAAAATTGTGTATATCTGATGACAGGTCCAAAAATAACAGACTCATTGGTGCTGAAGAACCAAGCTAAGGAACTAGTGAAGGATTGGCCTTCAGAGCTATTGAACATAGTGGATTCTACACCAGATGATACTGTGATCAAGACTCCATTGGTAGACAGATGGCTTTGGCCAGCCATAAGTCCAGGTGCTTCTGCTGGAAGAGTTGTGGTGGTTGGAGATGCGTGGCATCCAATGACCCCAAATCTTGGGCAAGGAGCTTGTTGTGCACTGGAGGACTCAGTGGTTCTTGCCAAAAAGCTTGCCAGAGCAATCAAATCTGAAGACCCTTCTGTGGAAGAAGCTTTCAGGTCCTATGGCGCTGAAAGATGGCCCCGTGTGTTTCCACTAACCATACGTGCAAACCTTGTGGGTTCCGCTTTGCAGTGGGAGAACCCAGTGGTGTGTTCTGTCAGGAACAATATTGTCATACCTAAGCTAGTCAGACTCCAGCCATTACTGGAGCATACAAATTTTACTTGTGAGAGTCTATAAAGAAGAAAAGCAAGGCAATGGCGACCACATTGAAAGATTGTGTATTGACGAAGAATAAACTATACAGTTTCATTTCTGTTCAATCTGCGCCTGAATATATGTACACACTGCATTGAATGGGTATATAAGAGAGATCTTTATGTTCATCGTTCAATAGGTTATGATCACAGCATAATCCAATCTTAAATGAGTACATTAAATTCTTTCTGGGAACTTCTCCCTTAATGATTGGCTTGCCAAAACAAAATCTAGTATACTTTTACCAATTAATACAGATTTAACAGTGGAATCACTCAAATTTATTGTTATTGGGAAATAACTCCTCTGATATCATAAAACAGTTGCATTCCAAAACACTTGAAATCAACCAAAATAAACATTAACTTTTTCCCTTAAATTTCTCGGACATAGCAATCATGTCAATCCGCACCGCACGTATATTCTTTTCTTTTTCTAAAACTAATCACCACATAATTAATTTGTCTATAATCACTATAGTTTGCTCTCCGCTTAAGTCACGAGGATTCAACAAAGTTGTATAACAGAGTAAAAATTGAAGAGGGTTGAGGATGAATAAACATACAAGCAATCTATTGGAAGACAATCTAATAAACAGAGGATTCCGTAAGCAGTTCAGGTAGTGTTCGTCGTTGCTGAGAGCCTCCTGAAAAGTGAAGGAAAGACAAAGCAGCAATTTTTACGCAGGCGTTGACCATAGTCCGAAAATAGAAATCTGCAAGGGATGGGTAAAAATTAGTGAGTGGTGGTGGTAAGGGATGAATGGTAAGATTGAAGAGAGGGTAACCTTTAGTGATGATGTGGCGGAGAGGTTGGAGCAGAGAAGAACCAGAGAACGAGGGCGCAGAGAAGAACGAGGAGAGGGATGAGATGGACAGCGTTTTGTGCTGATCTGAGACGAGAGAGGTGTCTCTGGGCAACGTGGGAGAGGGGATCGTATGTGGGTAGGTGTTGGTCGGTGTCCATGTCCAAGTCCAAGGATGGTTTCTTCCGCCAAACACTGCCACTACCACTCCACGACCTCTGCATATGTTAACGTTGTCTTGTCGTGTGTTGCTTCAACTGGAATCGATTGACACCGCAGAGGAATGGATGCTATCCTTTCACATGACTCCTCCAATTCGCTCTTTGGCTTCTTTCTCTCTCCTTATGTCATACTTGCGTATACCCTTTCTCTCTTTTATTTTTTCCAATGTCAAATGCTACTCTTTTTTTTTTGCCCGCGTATATCATACGGTCTGCATTGCCTGTATAATCCCAATATTTTCATACGTCCTTTTTTTTTGTCTTTTTATATTTATTTTATATTTTTCAATTAATTGAACTTGTTTTTAGAACCATAAGATACACTTGTATCTTAACTTCTGAGTAGTATAGGAGTACAAGGTACCGAAAGAATAAGAAACACGTGTAAAATAAGCATAAAATTTAGAATGAGGAGATGATTATAAAGAAGATGATCTGAAAGTTGGAAACTTTGCAGAGAGAAAAAAAGAGATTTTAATTTGGAAGACGGCATTATCTAGTGTTGAAGATATGGATGCAGAAGGAGGTGGGAGGAAAAGCTTTTAGGTGAGAGTGAAGTATCTGCTTTACGCGGGCGCGTCATGGTGAATGATAGCAATATCTACATAAACCACAACAACGTGTGAAAGCAACTATGAGAAACAGATACGTGTGGGCATGGTGCCTTTTTGCAGAACAATCCACAACAATGAACAGTGAGTTTACCACTCAACCACACCTTTTTTTTTTCCTTTTCATCAAAATCATGAATGAAGAGAACTACACATTGCAAAATAAAAAAAGACAACCTCAAAATAATTCCGTTGCCGGGACTTGAACCCGGGTCTTTCGGGTGAGAGCCGAATATCCTGACCAACTAGACTACAACGGATTTCTGATATTATCTTATACGTTACTTTATTAATATTATACTAATGTAAATACGAAACAATAAGTAGAAATGCATCGTATTAGGTTATAAGTGGAGAAAAATATCATATCATTTTTTAATTAAAAAACTGCAGTTATTAAATCTTTTTTTGTGTGAATATATTAATATTCTATTTATATTTGTTTTTCCATAATCAGTGTGTCATCTTATTTTTCTGCTAGTAAGAATTGGATCTTGTTATTGAGCCGTATTTACAATCATATTTTATTGACTGATATAGTTCCTTATAGATAGAAATGTCCAGAATTTAACCGTAAAATGGACATTTATTGCTCATGATAATGAGAGAGATCATAGGTACCCTGAGCAAGATATCATCAGCAATTTCTTAATAATATTGCTTTTATATACAGTTTTCTTGTTAAATGTTAAAAGAGATTTAGTGGAGAAAGATTCAATATTTCTCTCGAGTGATAATACAGAAATAGATGTTAGTACTATATAGTAGTATTGTTATAGTAGTGATTAATGCATGTTGATATGTATGTAGAAGGGAAGCGCATAAGAAAAGGAAGAGGATGTATATGTAACAGATTGATTAGGATTAAGATGGACTTGGTAAACAATTAGACATGGAGATGGATCCCTGTCTAGTGAGATTAACAGTTAGGGCTTTAGCCCTGCTAGTGTACAATTTTTTTACATTGGCGCTTTGATCTTGCATCAACCTCGCCAAGCTTCTCTTTGCATTCGCTCTGAACGGACAATTCGACGCCAGGAATCCATCCACCAAATGCAAGTAAGCCTCCAAATCATGGCAACACGCCATGTCCGCGTCCGGCTTAAGGTACGGCGACATCTTCGTCTGCACGCGCAGCTCACTTCCCACGTGCGAGTACGCCAACGGCGTCGTCTCCTCCAACACTCCCCCTCCCACTCTCCGTATTTTCTCTTCAAGCTCCTCGCTCACGAAGATCCCAGGCACGCGCGTAATCACGTCCTGCGAGTTCACTATTCGCAAAACTTTCACGTTCTTCGCCGTCACACGATCGCCGAAGGCCTTGTTCCCCACGCGCGGCCCGCCGAACGAAAAAACTGCCACGGGTGGAACTCCGGCGCAACACGTGCTTATTTCATCGGCCACCAGTAGGGCCAGCGTCGCTCCCAGGCTGTGTCCTGTCACGGTAATGCTTAATTCTTCGTCTCTGTACAGATTGACGAGTCTCTTCACTTCCTCCACAACGGACTCTGACAGACTCGCCACGTGTGCGCCTTTCGTCTTGTACAGACTCATGAACCCACACTCCACCTTGGGCTTTCCTTGCCCTTCCGGAACATCCTCGAGGTCAACCAATTGGGCCCTCATATTCTCGGCCCATTCCAGACACGTCGAGGTTCCCCGGAGAGAGATAACAATGTCTCTCCTTCCCATCCGTGCGATCTCTCTTCTGTCTTCGCAAACCGCCACGTACCCGACCCAGCTCGACCGCTGGGTCATCCATCCAAGATCCGGAGCCACGTCATCCACCCATTTCGGCAACCCGATCGATGACGTGGCGTAGAGGCTTTTCGTCACTCTGTACGATCTATCGGGAAGAGACACGTGGCGGGGGTGTGGCGGCTCCTCTGTTGACATGGCAGGGTCGGAGTGAAAAGCCTGATACGCGGCTTGGACGAATTCTCCGTAGCGGACGACTTCTCGCCGGAGATTCTCGTCCAGAGGATCCAACATCCCTTTCCAGTCGTTGCTGCCGTGGTACTCTCTCCACCGCCCGCCGAGGATGTTCCTCGGGGAATACTCCGCAGTCATGGAGAGCAGCCGCTGGAGGCGATTGAGGTGGCGCGGGGACATTTCCTCGTTCGCCTTCATCTCCGGCCAGAGCCTTGCCAAGTTGAGGCCTTCGAGAAAGCTTCTTCCTTTCTTTTCCTTAGGGTGGTTGATGATGGGTTGGTGTGGGGGCTGTTGGTGGTGGTGGAGTTGGGAGGGTGGGTCCACGGGCTTCTGGGTCTCGAGGAGCTTGTCGAGGTTGGCGAGGTGCAGGCGAGTTGATTCGGTGGAGACAAAGGGCTTCTGAAAGGTTGAGGAAGAGGAGGCTTGGCATCTGAAGCTGAAGCTGGGGCACCTTATCGCCTGGAACTTGTGAAGGTTGTGGGCTGGTACGGTGGAGCTGAACTGCATCATGATGAATTGATTCGAAAGGAAAACTGGTGGTTTTGATGTGAAAAGGAATGAAAGATGGTTCAGCAGATCGACGAAGACAGCTTCAAGGAGGAGATGCTGCAAATTGAATGGATCAAGTCATAGATGGCTGTATTTAAAGAGGTGGTAGTTGGTAGTTGCAAATTTGCCATCATAACATCTTATAATTACGGGAAAAACCAATTCCCTTATTATTTCACCCCCTTTTATTCTACACTCAGGTCCTTTAAACAAAAGCAAATGACCATGCCAAAAGAAAATAAAATAAAAATCCCTGTGCCCATTTGTATTTTTTTTAATTTATCAAAAATATTTTTCTTTCTTATTTTATTTTTTTCTTTCGAGTATCTATAAAAAGTGATCCAAATCGACTTGTAGTATAATTAATTGCATAGAACTGTAAAGGGATGCAAAATAAATGAGAATATATAAAGGTTTATTATATGATCTATCAGAGATACAAAAGTTGCAATTTTCAATAAAATAAATTATGTGTGTTCCATTATTTCTTACTAATAAATACGCGGAGAGAAAAAAAAAAAAAAAAAGGTTGTTAAAGGTTTATAACGAAGCGCGTACGGAATGAATTTGAGTGTGAATACTGCATTCGATATTTTGGCAAGGGAAACTGAGAACTTAGTAGTTTAGTCACATTCCATAAAAGTCTGCGGGCACGGCGTAACGGTGTCACTCGCTTTGTCTTGAAATGACCCATTTGTCCCTGGATATCAAAGTATAATTATTATAATAGCATTATCTCATCATGGAATTATAGCCTGTTTGACTCGTAAAAACATCCATCTTACTATCATTAAGAAATGTAAATTTTGTCCTTTTCTTTTAAGAAATGTAAATCTTGTCAACTTGCCAAGGTCAAAACTATTATTTATTCATTCATTTATTTACTATTATTATTATTATTATTTTAATCTCGTTTTAATATAACTCTTCGTGTGACGGACTTTTTTTAATGAAATGATAGTTAAATATAATTTTGTGTGAGACAACTTCTTTTTTCCTTTTGGTTAAAAAAAAACCTATAATACCGAATAAGATTTGAAAAAAAAAATCAAATAATTATTAGTAAATTATAAAATTTTATGAACGTCTGCAAACAACAATTAATTATATAAAATATTAATGTTGTCGTTGTCCAACATACGGTCAGTTTCATTTATTTGATAAGCAATCTGACATCCCTAAAATATTGAAAAACCTTTTGGATGTCTGCCAATAGTCAAAAAATGTTACTTTCGTGGGACTAAGAAGAACAAGTCATTAATGCAATTTGGATTTTGGCTGAGCAGTGTTTGATGCAGTTAACGTATGTTGAAGAGTGGAAACATGCAAAAGATATATGTTAGAGACAGATATTCCAATGTTAGATGTTTGGGAAGGCATTTTGATCCCGCAATCTGGCACTGAAGGAGTTTGAACATTGAATAAGCAACAGAAAAGAACAAGTCTGGTCAAGTCAAAAACTTGTTTCAAAAAGACGAACTGGGAACAAAAGAAAGAAAACCTCGTTGGCCTTCATGGGTGTCTGTCTTTACCAGTTCAATTCTGAGAACAGAGTCTAATGTTAGCGTAGTAGATTAGTGAATTGTTCTACATACCAAAGGTAGCAGCATTTAAGTGTCCCGTGAGCAATGCTTGGACCTTATGAAAATGCCGCCGGATGCTGGGTTGAATTCATGGTCTTATGTCAGACACCTTTCTTATTCTTTCTTTTACCAAATTTATTCCCCTTTCTTACTTTGCCTTTATTTTTCAATTGAATAATGATACTTAAATAATATTTTTTTTACAAACATCATTCACGTATTATTTTATAATTGGTCCAAAATTACTTTTTAATCAATAATAGTAATCATAAATACCATCATAAATCAATAACATAATGACACATAGATAATGTTCAAATGTTGTCAAAAAAATATTGTCTAAGTATCATTATCCTAAAACTATATGGATACTTAGACAACATTTGAACATCATCTACGTGCCATTTTGTGATTGGTCCAAAATTATTCCACTCATCATGGATCAATCATAAAATGATACATAAATAATGTTCAAATATCCAAACTATATTATTGGAGATGTTGCGTCCATTATAAATAAAGTTGATAATAGTAGTGTAAAATATACATTATAATAGAATATTAAATCGGTTTAATCTAATACAAAAATAATAAAGATATATTAGATTGATTATAGGAAAATTAATATAATATTTACATATTAGATGTAATTAGAAAAACTAATCTAATATATAAATATTAAATCAATTAAATATGGTTTAATATTATTGTGCGAATTAATATGTTTAATTAAATTATTTTTAAAACACGTGAATAGAAAATTGTAAAAATTTATAATGTTTCTTAGTAAATTATAACAGTGAAATGTAAATATAATTCAATCCGTATAAATGAAGTTTAGAAAAAGTTGTACACGTGATTTATTCACGTAACACGTAATGTCTGTTTCTTTTTTTCTTTTTCACACCGAGGCATGGCACTACACAATGAAGATAATCATGAAGCACACAACACTACTCTGCAATAAAAACCTTACGACAGAAAAATATGAAAGTATAAAGCAGCAACAGATTTTTCTTCGATAACATGTGTGTTTGAAAATATATGTATACCCCACCCTCCATCACTTTTATAGGAAGTGGAAGAACCACTCAAAAGCCCCACTATAATCATACTGCAAAAAGCTATGGTAATCATTTTTACAATAATATATTCGAATTATTCACATATGGAAATATTGTCAAACACTTAATAATTTCACGTAAAATAAGTTATATTATTTTATTCTTGTTTTAATATTTTTCATTTCATGTTTTTGTTGTTTTTTACTGCTCATTTTTCGGCTTACACGGGCTTTATAATTTTGTAGGTGGAAGTTTTAATCTTTATCACCTATCTTAATCTTAAGTACATACAAAGTACCACACACATTATCTGAAATTTGTTTATATATATGAAGTTTACAAAAAAGACTAAAATTATTAAAGAATCTTATTTTTTTTTTTATCCCTACTAGAAAATTGATGGTTAACATTATTTTATTTTCATTTTACATAATATTATTAATGTGACACTCGGGCACTAACGAGGACGGGGAGTAATCACCGGTGCAAGAAGCATGGTGCAGGGGTACGGACAAGGAGCGGCTCATAGCAGACTTCCAGTGGAATGGGTACATGGACGAATCGAACATACACCGGAATGAGAGGGATCTGGAGACTGTATAGGTATGAGACTATACACTTGAAGGATAACTTAAAGGAATTGATTTGGTTACTCATATCACCAGAATGCATTTGCTTTTTGGTAGTCTAACCCATAAGAACTCTCCATGGTTAAGCGTGCTTAGCCTGGAGTAATTTTGGGATGGGTGACATTTCGGGAAGATTTTCCGGAAAGTGTGCGAGTGAGGACAAAACACACTGGAAAGCCTTGTGGTGATGTGTGGGGGCAATTAACAGTCCCTGTAAATTGCCGGGATTCGAAAAACACTGTAGTATCATTATGAATATTATTTTCAAGTAAAGTAATGCATTATGCTATTTTAAATTTCTGAAAATAAATCTTCATCCTCTTGTAAAGTTAAAAAATGTTTGGTTTGTTTATAAATCAAGTTGTTGATAAAAAAAAATTCTAATTTAATTAAAAAAGTGTTTTTTTACGCATCAATAATCGTAGATCCACAAACACATGCAAGATGAATATGCATATGTGATCGATTTTGTTTAAGTTTAGAAAAAACAAATTACATTCTTCATGGTTTATCTTACAGACACTTTTATAACTTGGTGAGAAAAAACGAGCCAATATAATATTCACATACACCTAATAATTTTAGAATGGAATCAATATAAATAATTATTTATTTATTGAAAAGTGGATTTTATTTGACACGATTTCTCGAACTGATAAGTTTTTTCATCACTTTAATTGTTGTCTTTATATAATTTTAGATTCTGTTTTTATTCGCCCTTTTTCGGGCACACTGTCCCATCACATGCATGACTTATATATATATATATATATATATATATATATTGGCATTTTTAAGGTGACATTTTATGTATTATTGAAAAAAAACAAAAAACATTAGAGTGAAATTGTTACATATTATTGTTGTTTGATGCAGTGGCTGGGTTGTGTACCACATATACAAAGGCAAGAGAGTGAAAGCAAAACGCACTTTACATCATATCCTTCTTTTCCAAATCTTTTAAACGTGTAATACATTATTTTTTTGGCATGTACAATTTAATTTTAGTGGAGCTTTATTGCTTCTGATTAATCATTTATATTAACACCGTCTTGGAGAAAATGGGTGATCTTTTATGTATACTGTAAAAATTCAAATTATTACTTTTATTTTATTTAAGATGCAAATGGTTATGAATAGAAATTTTATTGTACCGTATAATTGATTGGTCTTTTATTGATCAGACGAGTAACGTTTTTAGAAGAATATTATAAAAATGTCATTTTTAATCTTAAGTTTTTACAAACCGAACGATTACTCAATAATTTGGTCAGATATCTATTAAGTACTTATATTACAAATTAAATATATTTATAAATAAAATATATTAACTAAAGATAAATTTGTAAAGAAAATTAACCTACAACACCGTTAAAGGATTGAAAAAAAAAAGTGTGATCGAATATTTTAATTATGATTTTTCACCCAAAACCCGAAACCTCATTAAGCCTCTGTTCGTTTACGTGGATGGTCCTGTTCACATAGATATACAAAGATGGATTTGTCATTTACGTCGTGTTTTCTTCCGTTGATTTGCGATGAAAGTAATCAGCCGATTTACGAAATATTACTGTTGAAGTCATCCCGCAAATATGAGAGGATTTGTGCGGATTGTGAGTGCAAAGACATATCTATCCCTGTACGAAAAATGGACTTCCAACAGCAACATAAAAATGGACTTGCAGATTGAAGGGCTGCGATTTCCAACATGAGCAACACAGTTCGACGAGGAAGAATGGTGTTCATGATGATGATGGAGTCCATGCAGCCAACCAAACGTGCAAGGAGTGATTAAAGAAGTGAAGAAGATTTGGTTGGAAAGGCCGAGGGCGTCTGGTTGAAGAGTTTCAAACCAGTGTATCCGGATACAAAGATGGCGTATCTGGATCCAGGTGCTTGAACAACTTGCATTAAGCATGTATCCTGATCCACTTTGGACGTATCCGGTTCCATCTTCTCCACCAACGTTCGGCTATGTGGTTCGAGGTGCTAGAAGGACTCCGATTGCCGTAGTTTCCGGTTCGATGGTGGAAGGACTTCCAAGGATGGTGTGTGCGGGTTGATTGGGTGTTGTCGGCATCGTTTCCGGTGGTGGCTTTAGGGTGGCTGACGGCTATGGGTGTTGAACGGCGGCATGGTGGTGAGAAACATGGTCGCAGATGATGGAGGCGCTGTGCGACGGCTCGCTGGTGGTGCGCGATGTGGCTGCCTTGGAGGAGGCGGCGGCTAGGGTTTGGCAAGAGAATTAGGGTTTCTGTTAGGCTTTAGTATTGGCCTGGTTTAGAACTGAGGGGTGCATGTAGGGAAATTTGGGGTGCAAGAGTAAAAATTGTCTATTTGGACATTATTTTTCAAACAAATACTATATTTAAAAATAAAATTAATTTACAACATTATAAATTTTTAATATTTTAAAAATTAATTTTACTTATTATTTCAATTATTATTAATTAATTTCCTCTCTTTATTAACATTTATACATTCAAATATAACATTTACAAAAATCACATTTTATATTACTTTAATACCTAGGGACATTTTGGTAATCTATAATTTTTACCAATTAAACTAATTTTTTAAATCTGTCACATCAATCAAATCCTACACTAATTCTCATAAACTTTACTCTCAAATCCACTCTCAATTACCCACAAATCCACTCAAAAAAATAACAATAAAATTACCCTCAAATCCATTTAAATCATTCCCCCAAATCATCTCCCACAAATTTTACCAAAAGAACACAGCCTAAAAGAATAGTTAGAAGTTTGTGTAAAGATTTGCATAGATGATATAATATATAAAAGCCGAAGCAAGTTGTTTATATGCACGTGATCTTGCTTAAGTATAAAAAAGCTAATGTTAATCAGAATTTAATATAAGCATGACACAAGTTATCATAGTTTTGTGGTCCAATATGATATTCCGCGGAAGAGAATATTATGTTTGATGTCAAACACCGTGTATTCCTTTTTCGGTTGAGTACTAAAATGTTCACACAGGAAGATAAACTATATAATAGTAGCAACAATTCGTGTGTTTATGGCACTTGGTTTTGTTTAATTATAGTTTAACTGGGGTAGTAGTGAGAAAGACAAATGAAAAATTGATTGATTATGAGAGTTGATTAGAGAATCAAATTAAAATGTCAGCAAAGTAAATGTGTTTATGGTTGGGTTTTGGAGAGAGAGGTTGAGCTGACCGATTGTTATATCTAACATTTTGACATTCCTCCATGTGCACACAGACAAAATATATTATATTTAAAAAAAACATTTTCAAACATATTTATTGATAATATTTTAATATATATATATATATATATATATATTATTTTTTATTGATTTATTATTATATTGTCTTATTTTAAATTTAATAAAAAAAATAATATACTGTATCAAAATATTATAAAAAAAATATGTTAACATATCATTATTATTATTTTTTAAAAAACCTACTTCGATTTCACTAATTTAATACTAACCATGTTATTTCCTTTTTGACATATGTTCTTTGGGAGGATATTTAAAAGGAAAAAAAGGATTTCTTTACAAATTAAAAGAAGAATTTTTTTTGCTGATAGTTCGATAATATTTTACTTTCTAAATTGATATTTTTGGTTTTCTCTTTTAATTGTTTGAAATGTATTATCGTGTTTACTTGTTATTGTTAATGAATATATTGAATGGACATTATACATTGACCAGAATAGTATAATATAGAGAAATGGTCTAAACTTTGTCTAATAAGAATGTTACAACATATAGCAACTTCCATGAAATATACATATATACCTATTAGGAAGGTTGATCTTATAACCGTCAAATTATGTCTTTTTACATTTTCTTACTAATTTTACTATTATTAATATAGTTTTTTTTTTTAAAAAAAAAATTATTTTAAAAAAATCAATTGATTGTCTATAATAAGTTGATACACATGTGTCTAGTTGTATATATGTACTTTGACTGGTATATATAAAGATAAATATAAATATTTTTAATGTGAAATTCTCAAATGTTATCTGTATATTATAAATAGTCTAAATAAATATGACGTTGGGAAAATGGAATTGTCACGAAAATAAATTTAATGACAAAAGTAATCAATTTTGTAATTAAAAATATGACGTTAATTCATACCTCCAATTAATATATTATATTACCGTTTAATTGAATCTTAGTAATCATATATTTACTTATAAGATGAAGATATATGTGACGTGATTATTGCACGAAGATTTTACCTTCATTCTTTGCATCCATATGCAAATGTTAAACACTTTTAAATGTATGATGTTAAATTGATGTTATCACGATGGAAAATGATATTTTGACAACATTTTTTTACAACTTTTTTGATAATGAAATACGTGTCATCATTTTATTGATCTATTTAAATTTATGTTTAAAAAATATTTAAAACGGACCAATCACAAACTGTCACGTATGCGTTGTCAAAAAGTTATTAAAAAAGTGTTGTTAAAAGAAGTTTTTCCTATCACAATATCTTTTATGTGGCACCCCTAAATTACTAAATAATAACAGGATGAAAACTCTAAAATAAAAATTGTTAATGCAAACAACTCTTATCTTCTTCCATGTGCATGTCTTCAATGCAGGATCTAACGGTTGAAAGTTGATAACTATGTAACCCACTCACCAAAATTTGAATGCGAGTGAATAAACGTGTAGTTGCATTTGGAGTAATGTTGTCCTCTCAATATGCAAAGTGCACTATAACATAAAGTAAAACATAATGAATAAGTTTTGTTAATAAAATTTTGAATAAAAAAGTTCTCAATATCTTCATGATTGGTTTTTATGGAAAGTAATATCTCAATTTTTTACAAATATTCACACTCAACGTTTAATAAATATGTGGATATAGTAATTTGCTGGTAAAGGTTTTTTAAGTGCCGATTGGTACGTATAGAGCAAAATATCATGACCGATTAGATAGGTTACAATAGAAAATAGTTAATAATTTAGTTAATATAAACAAGATAGTATACTTAGGTTTAAACAAAATTAAGTTATTATTAGGCTATCTATAATTAGAAGTAGAAAACTATAAGGTTTAAACCTCTTTTTAGTCTCTAAGTTATGAGCGGATGTTCAGTTTAGTCCCCGCTTTTAAAAATATAAACCTTTGATTCCTAAGTTATAAAAAATGTATCAAATGAGTCCTTTTTTTTTTTTATGTTCATGGTCAAAGTACAAAGAGCAATCTAAAGTGTTGTTATTATTAAGAAACAAATCAGAGCAATCTAAAGATGTAACAGTTGTTAAGAAACAACCAAAAACAGTATTTCAAGTCAAAAAAGGACTCATTTGATACATTTTTTATAACTTAGGGACCAAAGATTTACATTTTTAAAACGGAGACTAAACTAAACATCCGCTTATAACTTAGGGACCAAAAAGAGGTTTAAACCAAACTATAAATATAGTTAAAGAGAGTGGTTGTTGATAGCTTTACGACATATTTATTATAATATTTATTGTATAATATTTTCTATATTGTTGGTCAAGTACATAAATTGTTTTGCTACCATTCAAGCACTAGTGGAAAAACGCCGTTTAACGTCATCCACAAGACGTCGGTTTCGTGAAAAACCGACGTCTATTACTGCACGGTGGCATTATCGTAAATATAATAGTAAACTAGACGTCAGTTTCGATGTTAGGCGACGTCTATGACATCATAAACGTCTCACCTGTCGCTAATCGACGTTCAAGACCCTGAGGTATGTGATAAGACAGAAAATTCGACGTCGGCTAGAAAAGGGCACCGACATTAAAGTGACTGAAAGAAATCAAACGTCAGCTTTAGACGTCGGATCCCCTGAAAACTCGACGTCGATTGGGCTACAATTAATGATGTTCACCTAATTACCAAACGTTTAGACGTCACATAGTCAAACGTCGACGTTCTAAGGCCTGTCTGGAAGGCGGGAAGACCAAAATTCTTCAATTAAGACGTCGGTTCTGAACGTAAGCAACGTCTAAGTTCCTGTAATTGATTATTTTCACCAAATTCGAGGGGTTTAGACGTCGGCTAGGAGGGGCACCGACATGAACTACCCCTGATAGGAAATCAAACGTCAATATTTTCAGCTTCCTAGACGTCGGATCGCCTGAAGCACCGACGTCTATAGACGTCGGTTTCTGGAGCAACCGACGCCCCATTTCATTTTAAATAAACCGCGGACTCTTTTCGCCGTTTAGTTTCTGATCGCATCTTCATCTCTTCTCCTTTTTCTCTACTTCTCCTCTTCTTTTACTCGCTTGCGCGCCTCTACTTTTTATCTCTTGCGGCATTGCATTGTCGTTTCTCATAACGTCATTGTCTTCGTCCTCTCATTTTTCTCTTTTACATCCCAGGTGCGTGGTTTTTTTTTTATGCTTACCGTTTAAACTTTCTTTAGTTTTTTATCGATTATCTTGTCATTCAACTGATTAAAATTTGCTTTTTTTGTGTTGTGTTTTAGTGCAGTTTTGATCCTCTTTTTGGGTAACATAGTGCAACATTCTCCCTTTGTTGGTTTCCTTACAAGAAGAGCGGCGATCTTTTGAGTTTTCTAATTCTTCCGACACAAAATGGAACTTGGGTCCTTGTCTACTTCTCGACACCGTAATTTTTTTTCAGTTGCGGTTGAATAATGGGAAGTAGCCGTGGACCAAGGTTCGGTTTTGGGTTGAAAGAACTAGAAGATTCAAAAGATGCAAGCTTTTTTTGTGGGGAAACTAGCGAGAGGAGAGTGTTACACAATGCTACCGAAAGTCTGGATCAAAACTGCACTAAAACACAAAATTGTTGTTAGACGTCGGTTAAAACCATGTCCGACGTATATAACAACGTAGACGTCAGTTAGTGTCGTTTAAAACCTCTTTATATATTCATGTTGACGTCGGTTTAAGCAAAGGTGAACGTCTATATAGAGTAATTAGACGTCGGTGTGAGTATAAGAAGACGTCTATATAGACGTCGGTGGATATCGTTACCCGACGTTTATATGAACATCGGTTCTGAAGAATTGCAACATCCCATAAACGTCACCCGTTTAGACGTCGGATGTGAAAATGACGTTAAAAGTCCAAATTAACCGATGTTAAACAACGTTTTTGTCCTAATGAAGTGATCTAATTTGACCTAACCGTATCCGAAAACTTACGAAAAGTTTTGCTGTCGTTCCTTTTTATAATTGTGTTGATGTGAATCTTCCCAAAAGTATAACTACTCCTTTCTCCTGCTACCTCCTCTTGATTTTCGATCGGATTTTTATTGATAGCTTATATGACATCTAGACACTGTTTACATAAACCAAACTTTGTTTGGATGATCCGATCTATGACACTGCATGTGTGTTACGGTAAATAAATAAATAATAAAAAAAAAACTGCAGCGTGAATAGTCTTCTAAGAAAGTAGCGGGTAAAGTAGATATATTTTTTTAAAAAAGAAAAACAGGCTTTTAGAAAAGTATTCTTAAAGAAAATCAATTTTTCTTTTTGAAAAACAATTTTCATATGTCTGAAAATCGCACTAGTTAGCTAAGGTCCCATGACTTCTTTTTTTTTGTCGAAACTTTTAATGTTGTGTTTCTCTGCCCCCTTTTGGCACCCATAATCGGGTCCCACAGTAGCAGTGCAAACACGCTAACAAGAAATCACAAACAGTGAACCACACTAACTACTAAATTAAGGTCACAACATTATATTATCTGTTCGTAGACTGTTCAAGACGCTTCATTCTCACCCACACTCGTGAAATATAAATAATAATATCAAATAATTAAAAAATTAATTTGTAGGACACTTATGAATAAAATAAAATAAGTATTAAAATAAATTTCGATTAAAAAAATATATAGTTTAAAAACTAATACAATTCGGTTTAAAATTAGTATAGTTAGTAGTTCAGTTTATTTATATTGTAGTTTAGTACAATTTAGTATAGATAAGTTCGGTCTAGTTTGATAAAACAAAAAATAGTTCAGTTCAGTTTATTTGAATTGTTTTACAGTTCAGTTTAGATGAATTAATTTTTAGTTTAGTACAAATTTTAGTAATACAGTGAAGTTCAGTTCTATTTGTCTATCCCTAATGAGGACTAGTGGTTCAAGAAAGATTTTTCACTTTCATAAATAAATTAGAACAAAATTTTAAAAAAGTTAAATAGATTTTTTATATATTAAAATAATGAATAAAAGTATCACTTTTTGTATTACTTAATTAAGAGAATAAATTATTTTCCTTTTGTAGATTTTAAAATAATTTAGTTACATTTGTATTTAAGTATTTTACACGAAGAACACCGCCATACTAAATTACTAAAGCGAGCTTCAATTTAATTTTTAATATGTTATAATTGACACTCTATTACTGTGTGATATAACTTTTGGGTGGACAATGTCTCGTAATCTGTTTCACCAATTAAGTGCATAGATAACATTGTTTAATTTAAATCTATTTCCATAAACAAACGTAAAAATTAAATATTCAAATATAATCTTGAAAATGTTTCTTGTTAAATTTAAATATATTAAATAAAAATATTTGTAAATATGTTATGAGTTAATGGTTGTTGTTCTTTTATATACTTATTTGTATTATTAATTATCCATGATCAGATTTTATATGTGATCTGTATCTTTTTATGGTTAAATTTTGTATAAATATTTTTTTTATTAAATTAGTCTCCATTTTTTTTATACTTCTTCTTCCTCTCTCTTCGTATATTTTTTTATCAACTTTGTTTCATGACATGTTAACGACAAGATGTTTTAATCATTTGATTTAATGAAAACATTTTCTTTCTAAGAACAATACGTTGTGTATCTTAATTTTTATATATATTTTTTTATTTTTTCATTTCTAATTTTATCTTATATTTTTATTTTTGTAATAAAAATTGTTTGACTTTATCGATTCTTAGATGTCTTATTATTATTATTATTATTATTATTATTAATATTTTATGTGTTAGTTAAATTTTGTAAAATTTGAATTTGTGATCTCTTAATATTACAATAAAAAGTTACTCATATAGGATGTTGGTTGTTAAAATTCATCTAGGCAATGAGTTATAATGTTGTTATTAAATAAATAAAGCGTTTGAGCAACTAATATTGTGAAAAATAATTTCATAAATATTCTAAATTTATTTTAATATTCTCATGACTAAACAAGACAAGTAAAGTTTTTATAAAAATTACGAAACTTCATTCATCTCAATTCTTATAATATAAATGCAACAATATCTAATTCATTTTTCTATATTATATAATTATGATCTTGATAGTGTGGTAGTAATCATGGTTATGGACATAGTCATAAAAAATAATTAAAAAAAAAATTATAGTAAAAAATTGATCAATAATATTATGGAGTTCACTCTTTAAACAAACATGAGTGCCTTATAAAAAGAGAAGAATGACATAAAGTTTATTTCACATGGAAAATCAAATATCTAATAATGATGCATAGTTGGAAGATGAAAACATAAATATATAGAAGCATTACTTTATAAATAAAGGAAACATTAGTGGTAAGTACTGTGTGTAACTGAAGTGAACAAAAAAGTGAATGATAACATATAAGACAAATTATTTCAGATATGAAATTAATTTGATGAAGTATTTATATACCTTCTAATTATAACTTATTAAGAATTTTAGACAAAAGGATTAGTTTGATATATCCATTTTTTTTATTATAAATAGTAATAGAGTGATGTATGAGATATTTAAAATTAATCATAGTTATATTTATTAAAAATTGCATTTAATTTTGTTCATAGTTGTAAAACTATTACCGAAACAATTTATGACTATATATATATATATATATATATATATATATTATTGTTTAAAGACAAAATAATATTATAAATTTACATAACAGACAATTGTAATTGATAATATTTTATACAAACACAAAATTAATAATAAAATAATTTTAATGTTATTATACCATTATTCATAAAGACAATAATATTATCATTAAAAATCTGTTATGTAAATTTATACTATTTTAATTAATAAAATTAATTATTTCATATTTCAATAATAATCAATTACAGTGTCCTTCCTGGTTAACAGACCCGGTCATATTATTATTAATGTATATATAATAAAGAAAAAAAGTCCATCATTAATAACTCTCTTAAAATTTCCTGGAATGAAATTCTTTTGCAAAGATTGCGTCATGAATGTGTTGGACCTCAAAAATAAGCTTCTTATATTAAAAAAAAAAATATGCATTTGTCGTTTTGGGCTTAATTAGAGGTTTGATGAATGGTTTTTTTGGACTGTATACAGCAAGTTGGGCTAGGAATTCGGATGGGCCGTTTTATCCTGTTTTAGGAAGATGTCTATCCCTACTATCACCTTACGCCGTGGACCGAGTAGACCGTGATAAGCTCCTCCCATCTCCTCCGCCAGATCTCAGCATCGCCGCCGCTGAACTTCTCCTTGGCATTCTCTCTCCGTCTCTCATTCTCGTAATCTCTCTCTCTCTCTCTCTCTCTCTCTATCTCTCTCTCTCTTCATTTCACTTTTGAACTATAGCTGCAGTAACATTTGTTATGAGTTTTGGTGTATTGGTTCGTTTGACCTATGTGTTTGAGATTGCAACGGGTTTTCTGTATAACTAATGTACGTATAAAGTGGATCTCCTGTTGTGCAGGTTGAAGCTGGACAAGGACGGTCAACATGTGCCGGCAGAATTCTCTTGCGCACCATTCTGGTGAAGAAGAAATTGCAGCTGACGAGAGCCTTTTGGTTTATTGCAAGCCTGTTGAACTGTACAATATTCTCTACCGCCGTGGTCTTCAAAATGTAAAACAATGAATGCATTTGTCTTGCTGTATTGAATTTGTGCCGTGTTTTGATTTTGCCAATCTTTAATTTGCTCTTCGATGTTTCCTTATTAGAATGGTCCATTGAGACTAACGTCGTTTACTACCTTGTGGAGGCCTGCGTGTCTATGTTTTCTTCTTTTATTTCTGGTTCGTTGGAAACTGCATTTTTCAGCCTCTGGTTAGAAGTTTTTAAAAAATGTTATGAGCTGATATGGCTCGAATCCAATTGAATATCCTAAGGAGAAACCGATGTACAATTTGTATGAAACTTCAGCACATAAAGGGTTTTATATTTGTTGTTGGATTAACTTAGGTTCCAACATCTGTTTAAAGAAAAAAAATAAATTCAAAGTTTGATTGATTGATTCTACTTCATTTGTGATTTCTCTTGCAGCCTTCGTTTCTTAGCAGATGTTTGCGTTATAAAATTACAGCAAGGCAGAAAAGGAGGTAATTATTCCTTCCAAACACCGTATACATGTATTATTTTATTAAGGGTTTAACATCTTTTCGGCTATTAAACTTTCCGATTTTTTCTTTCAGTACTTAGACTAATTTTTTTAGTTTGGTTCCTATACTTTTTATCTGTTAATAGTTTTAGTTACTACCGTCAAGTGACTTAACAACTATGGTGGCAGTGTAGTGACTTGTCACATCTTCAAAGAGTCTGATGAGATAGCCATCTCTATTTTTTTTCCGTAATTGTGTTTTTTTTTTTTTTTTTTTTTAATTCTTTACACGTCCATGTTGAGAACGCTGTATGAAATGCTGTAAAGTAGGTATTACAACTGAATGTGAGCCATTTGGCACAACCAAGCCTCATCCCCCTCAAGCTTGAGGCTTCATGGCTGCGTACCCTCTGGGATGGATTGGTCCTTCTGAACCTCGTTACTTTTCTTTCAAGCTTGAGGCTCTGGGGCTGTATTTTCTCCAGGTTGGATTGACCTTATGAGACTCATTTCTCTGACTTAGGCTCTGAGACCGTGTATTATCTTAGTTGGAATAGTTTTCTTAGCCTATCACTCGCCGAGTTTGAGGCTCTTGGCCATGTCACCTCTGGGTTTGAATTGGCCAAAATCGGACCTGAACGACCACAAACAATCATTAATAACCATACTAAATTACACCCAAATTTGGCTTTTTTGAGCTCACAATTTATGAGGAGGATCCCTCAGTCCTCGCCAATCATGAACTATCTGGAGGACCGAGTACCTTTCCCCAATATGATCTCCAAGGCTTAGGCATATGTGTGTGTGTGTAGTACCTCCTAATGAGGAGGGGGCAGAAGAAAAAAAATGGTATATAAACCAGTTGATTACATCATCTGCTAACACTTTTAATTGATGAAGGAGACTAACACTCTTACTGGAGAAAAGTATACGGACCAAAAACACTAAAAAATGGTGTAGTAAATAAAACCAAAGTTTGGGAGCCAAAAAGATAAAACCTTTTCATTAATACTGGCACCAGTCCTTGATACAAGACACTTTAAGCATAAACACAGGGACCGATAAAAGTAATTAATTCAGTTAATTTTGTTGAATTACAAATGAGACAAATTTTTCATCATTGTTAATGAGTTTTAAAATTATTTTCTCATTATTTATTAATAAAAACACATTTCTAATATTTAATACGTGCAAAGAAGGAAAATCAATAATGCTTTATAGAAACTATAAATGCCTTATAAAAGAACGTGAATTTTATCTGAATTATTATTAAGAATCGCAGGAGTATATAGTTTCATGACTCCATTTACACTACTGTTAATACTATTTTCTTGCTGAAAATGTGTTTTCTTGTGCGGCTGGATTATAATTATTGATTGATTAATTCAATACATCATTTCACATCTATGTTTTTCCTATTTTGTAAAACTATACTTAAGTGATAATATTTAATAAAAGAAATCTAAATTGGGAATCTGAATTTCTCCTGCAATATATATATATATATATATATATATATATATATATATATATATATATAAGGGAGAAAAGTTAAAATTTGTCTTCCTTACTCACCTAAGGAAGCTGCTTTCGTCTTGATGTGATAACGCTGAGAAACATATACATCACTGAACAGAGGCTTGAAGGTCAAGAAAGGGATAGAATAAAGTATTTGACTATTTTGCAATATGTTTCTATATAAATTACCTAGGCTAGCTGTACATCCATGGCTAGAATAAAATATAAAGCAGGTCAATTTACAAAATCCAAAGCTACTTTCTGCGGATTGTCCCAAGTCCCAAAGGTAATCCTACCAGCAATTTGTTTTCAACATTGTGACTATTTTGCACCATCTGTAATCACAGTTAGAAAGATTGATTTTATTTTTTTGGAAAATTTACAATTATTAACCTGCACTAAAGGAATGCAATCCCTGAAGTAAACGAGAATGTGTAACTCTAAGGGTAAGCACTTCCCTGAAGGGTCAGCACCTTGACCAGTAAATAATCATTACTCTATTGCTGACAAAAGTTAGTCTTTTAATTGTATTAGATTTTTTTTTTTCTTTTCTGCATAAGCCAACTTCAAAAGTGTTGGGATCTACACTTTTAAAGGTAGTGGCTGTGTTTTCATTGTTTCTGGCTGGTGGATTGGTTTCTAATAGTTTAATTTTAGCAATATACAGTTGGATCTTTGTTAAATTTACATTTAACAACTAGTTAGTTGTATAAATCTTACTGAATAACAATTTTTGAAATAAGGAGTTCATATAAATTAATCTTTATCACTTAGTTCTGTTGCACTGGTTGTAACTAAAATCCTTGATGTGCTTTCTGTATTATAGGTTGAGAGCAGGAATAGTGATTTTCAATTATAGGGACCACTACAACATGCTTCGAAAGACAGAAGGTACAACATATTATACAACACTAGGTTGAACATTGCATCTTACTCTCGCGGTCATATGCTTGCGTGGTTTGAGAAGAGCAATCAAATTAGCTGTCAACGTGTTATCATTTGTTTGTGGTTGAAAGCTTTTGACTGCAGACTTGCATATATTTACTTTTTGGATGAATAAGAATTTTTGACAATGCTGCCATCTTGAGCTTCTTTTTTTTTGTTTTTCATTTTTCTTTATTTTTGTCATCCTCCTTTCTTTGATAATATATATTTTTTAAGACAATTTCAACACCACTGAGGCATTTCTGATCTCTTTTTGAATACAGTGACTGAAGACTTTTCTTGCCCATTTTGCTTGATGCAGTGTGGAAGCTTTAAGGTACGAACCGTGAGTTTTACTTTTATTGTGCTCTTCCCATTTATAATTTAATAATTAGGAGAATTATCGTCTCTCTTCTCTGTTTTAAAAGTAGGTGAAAACTCTGAAAACCATCATACTTGAAAAATATATTGAATTTATTTGATATAATGATTCTTTTCTTTCGAATGCTAAATGTAATATTACTTTAAGGTGGTAAATATTGGTTAGATATAATTGGGGTCTTTAATATGTCTTTCTGGAAGATATTTTCCCAATTTGAGTTGTAATCTTAGATGGCTACTTAATGATGCGTTGTTTTCCACACTTCTTTTGGCTATATATCATGTGCAATGTTTTACTATGAAATCACATGAACTTGCTGTTGAAAAGTTTTTTTTTTATATATATATATATATATATATATATATATATATATATATATATATTCATAGCTAAATAATTTTCCATTTTCTTAGTTATTGCTCAGTATTTATTAATAGTATTCTCCTTGGCAATTTTATCAGTCTCCGTTTATCTGTGCAGGGTTTGCGACTTCATCTATGTTCATCACATGATCTGTTCAACTTTGAGTTCTGGGTTAGCGGTTGTAACTAAAAGTTATCTTTAACACACTGATCCTTCTTAATGGCCTCGAGTTTATTCTTTTTATAATTTTGTAGGTTACTGAAGATTACCAAGCAGTGAACGTGTCAGTAAAAGTGGATATATTGAGATCAGAGGTCAGAACCTTGTTTAAATTTGATTTGTAGTAAATGGTTTATTTTTTCTTATTGATTGTCAATTGTTCACTAAATATTTTGCGCTTTTAATTATCTAAAGCGTCTCATGGTATTGTTAGCAACAAAAAAAAAGGCTTGTTGATCTAGCCCAATGATACAGTTGTTTGTCTTAAGTAGAGTAAACTTGACTGATGTCTTGATAAAATGATTGTCTTATTGAATGTGCTTTCTCTGGTGATAGCCCATAAAAGTGATTTTTGGATTGCTTAGCTTCATTTTGTAGATGTGGAGGTTATCTAGGTCATATTCTCTACTACTTGTGGTGGATGTAAAATTGGTCACGTATTTGAGTAACATGTATGCGCAGTATGTTTTTGTACTGCCATATTGAAGTGACTAATAATCTTACATTAATTAAGGATCTAAATCTTATGCTTGGATCAAATGCGGATCATGTCTGTCTTGTTAACTGTTTTCCCTTTGCAAATGGTGTCAGTTGCCCGGTGACCAAGTGGGCTAGCAATAATCTGATTGCTGGGTCATATTCAGTAGAACATTTTGCTCGGGTGTCATTATTTTAATTAGAATGAGATGAATTGTTTTAATATTTGATTGAATTCCCTTCATTTGAAATGTATTATTTAGTTTCTTAACATATATGTATCTGCATGCAGAATGTCGCTGATGGAATAATTCCACAATTGCAAACCTTCTTCTTCTGGTTGGTTGTGGATATTTATCAATCAATTCATATAATTTCAGCAAGATTACGAAATTTAAATTATTCAATGACAAAAAATTGTACAGTTCAAGGCCTCGAAAGCGTAGAAGAAAGGATTCTGTTCAAAATGAAAAGCGCAGCAATGTAAAATTCATGGAGTTGGATTCACCTGAAGACATACAGAATGGATTTATACTAAAGGATGATGGTAGGAATTGTACTTTGATACCTGCTGTGTCTATAATTAGAAATAATATTTTTTATATGCATGGTAGGATTTGGTTTTTTGTGTGTACAGAACACAAAAACCACTAAGATGCCTTGAGATTTCTCCTTAAAACATGCTAGAAGAGTAAACTGTTTTTTTTATTTCTGAAAATTTGTAAAACGAAAAGAAAATCGGAGGATGCAATAAATATTGGTGCTAAACCGTAAAACAGAGAGGTATCGTGCACTGTTGGTGGAATATTGTAAAACGAAAAGAAAATTGGAGGATGCAATAAATACTGGTGCTAAACTGTAAAACAGAGAGGTATCGTGCACTGTTGGTGGAATTTTACCAAAGAAAATAAATGTGTTAGAGAAAAATTGCCGCTTACTGTTACGAAAGGTTTTAGGGAAGGTTTTAGGGAAGGTGTTAGGATGACTCTTTATTCTTGTGTTTGTTTCTGCTTGTTTGCTATGTTTTCATTTGTCCAAGACACACACCACAAACACTTTTGGAAGGGATGACTAAGTTATTGCCTTATAACATTTAATTTCGACACACAAAGTGCTTCAAAACCATGAAAAACTCCTTGAATCTCCCTTTCAAAATAAAAGATTGCAGTTTGTTGGATTACTTTTACTGCAGTATATATGAAATATTTGTTACTTACAAGTAATGTCTATACAATTATGTGGGATGGACTGAAATTCTAAAGCTGTAGATATCCTATGCTGCAAAGGGGAGAATGTGTCTAGAACATCTCGTAATGAGAAGATACTGCTTAGTGGAAGAAATGATGGACGGAAATCTGGTCCTGATCATCCTGGCACCATGGACGACCTGGAGCATGTTGAATCCAGTTTCAACATTTCTGGTGTTTCGATTGCCATGCCTCAATCTTCTGGAGACCCTGAATGTAGTAAATCAGTATGTAAAAGTGATCCTGCTCTGCCTGTTAAATCAAAGAAACTAAGCATGGATCGATCGGACTCCAGAAAGTATGTAAATAAAGCCTTTCTCTTTTTCTATTTTTTTAATTTTTAGAATACAAGGTTCAGTTGTAAATGAAGGCTTCGCTATTTTTTATTTCATTCTTATTGTTTTGTAGTTATTTCTATTGTTCTTTTTAGATGTTGTCGCTATTAATAAACAGTTTATAATATCCAGTCTGGTATCATAAGTGTAGTTTCTGGTAAAGTGGTAATTTTTTAAACCTTTAGTTGTATTTTTTGAAAGTCTAAGAACAATTTAATTGATTGATTTATAAAACAATGCAAAGTCAACTACATTTGTGGATGTTTAAGTTGTAGAATATCTGTATTATATTTCTGTTACCAATGATTCAAATTCGTTAGCGTATGCAAACACATCATTACTAATACCATTGGCATCTGTGATAAGATTTTATTATTTTTAGATAATTTTATTTTAAACTTTGCATGGCCTTGATATTTGATTAATTGAGAGGATTGTGATACTCGTACTTTTTTTTCCCTATATTTGTCATGAATGTCCTGATTTGGGCATTTAAATTCTGTTTTTTAATTCAAAATTGTTTATTCAGCCGAATGCTTCTGCAGAAGAGACTGTTCTTTCACTCACATAGAGTCCAGGTGATTAGTTATATTTGATCTCTCAAATTTAGTATTTGCATGTTCTGCACAATCTGCTTGATGCATGGAATTTTATATGTAACTTAATTTCTAGAAGTGAATCACAGGCTTATGTGATTTTTTAATTGTAGAAACCTTTTGTTTTTATTTAAACAGCTTTCTCTTTCCTGGATAACTTCATTACTACTCTACTAATCTTCATTTTGTTTATTGCTTGTTGTAAATTTGATTTTGAATAAACCCGAGTAATATGGGGATCAATATTTATTATTAGTCTATTGTATTTCCTAATCTCCTAATTATGAGAGCTCATTTTCTCACATTCTAGAAGCACTAATAGAATCTTCTGTTCTTGAAATTGTGGAGATTTTTAGGTAGGGAAGGAGGAAAGGAAAACAGGCTAGTGAATAATCAGAAATTGATGTGTTTTGATGTATCCTAAATGTATAGTATCTGCCCTTATTTATTATTGAGAAATAAGTGATAAAATATGGAAAATACTCGTAAAAGATCATCTAAGATACTCACCTATCTAACATACAATACAACTGGACATTCATGAATTAATTCATTTTTTTATAACGGCAAAGCTGGAGTTGTTTGAGGGATTTTTTATACTATTGCTTATTGAAGGTGGTGCTAGTTATGCATAGAGAAGAGAAAGGAAAGAGGGTATGACACTTGTTTGCTATGAATTGTTGGAACCTAGGGTTAGCTAGTTCTCTGGCTTGGGTGCCCTGGTTCTTTCTCTCTATATTTGAAACCTTCATCTAGCTTAATAAAGTGTAGCATTATTCTATAATAGATGAAATCGACTTTGGTTCGATTAGTGGACTTGTTTTTTTAAATGCTTATCAATATTTGATTTTCGTAAGCAGTGCCTAACTTTTGTGTGTTAAATGAAGCCTATGGCACCAGAACAAGTGTTGTCAGACCGTGATAGTGAAGATGAAGTTGACGATGACATTGCAGATCTTGAAGATAGAAGGGTAATCTTGAAACCTTTCAATTTATTATGTCTCTGATTTTTTCCACTTTTGTCTATGTCCAAATGGTGCATTTGAATTTATTATTTCTGGGTCTTTTGTAAAGAACAGGAACATTATTAAATTTAGTATAGTGCCTCATTGCCATGTCAAATTTGACTGAAATTATGCTCTTTCCATGTTGTAAAGATTCCTTGTTCAGTTTGGTCCTCCCTATTCTAGCTGCTTCTCTAAATCTTTGTGCACTCACCATTGAATATTTACAGTGCAACAAACTGTTATTAATCATGATAATTTATTGTTGAACTGCAATGTTGCAGATGCTTGATGATTTTGTGGATGTTTCCAAAGATGAAAAACAACTCATGCATCTCTGGAACTCCTTTATGAGGAAGCAAAGGTATTTAATGATGACAGCTAGATATTAATATTTCTGTAGTTTTCTTTCCCCCTCACTAATAACATTAGTTTGCTTGTTAGGTTTTTGCACGAGAAAAAAACCATCATTCTGTATTGTGTGTATGATTCTTGTTGGTTAATCATGTTTTTACTGTTGCAGGGTGCTGGCAGATGGTCATGTGCCGTGGGCCTGTGAGGCATTTTCCAAGCTTCATGGAAAAGAGCTAGTCACATCTCCAACTTTATTCTGGTACTCCTATCTTCCATTAATATTTCTCTAATTTCACGGAGTTTTCCTACTAAAAGCAATAATGCTGAATGATCAACGAATTACCTGTCATTAACGTCCCTCATAGCATGGAATGACGAGTTTTTGACTGAATTCATCACTTATAGCATTACTTTAGTGACATCAGATCAACCAGTCGTAGTACTTTAATTTATAATTTTTTTCTTCAAACTTTAACTTATTTGTTTATTTTTGAGTTCTGTTTTTAGAAAATATGCTTTGATGCAGCAGGTGTTGGAGGTTATTCATGATTAAACTTTGGAATCATGGTCTTCTTGATGCCTGCACAATGAACAACTGTAACAGAACATTAGATAGTTACAGAAACGGGGGATTGGGTACTAGCAAATAAAGTACGAAAAGAACGAAAGGAAACTGACTCAACTACAAAGAATATACCGTCTTCCCTGCCTTGTATTTTGCTTGACTGCAGGTTCCCATTTTCGTATTTGCATAATTTATTTTGATTTTTTTTGGCTAGTATTGGCCTGTACATCGTATCAATATTCCCATTGTATTGAGATTGAAATGATATTTAGTTTATTCTCACAGAAATTACATTTCTGAATCATATCTTGTCCTAGAAATATAAAATTTAATATAATCATAAAAATGTATAAAGTACCAAAGTTTTATTACTTCCATTTTAAATTTTTGCCGGGTATTTAATTATTTTCCATGCCACCATATTAATTTTAATGGCATTTAAAATTTTGAAATGCTGAATGGCTCCCACTCCGACCATTAGCTGATTTTCTGGATATGTTGGTTATCAGGAAAACAAATGTTCTTAACCCATTTTCACTGCCTACAAGATGAAAAGTTGACGACTTCACAGGTTCTTTTTATTTTTATTTTTTTTCTTGAATTGCCAAGAGAAGTTCCCCCTTGCCGGAATTATTTAAATACCACTTTTAATCAATTTTAGCAATTAAAAAATATCAAAGTAATAGAAAGTATCATGGATGATACACTGTCGTTAAAAATGGTGAGCGTACTCGTGCGACGCTGCACGGGTAGATACAACGAGTTGACGTGCACGACAGGTTGGGAGAAGAGAGGATCATGTGGTTGCCTGTGAAATCGGAGGATTTTGCTCTGTCAATCAGTTTGAGCAGTTGATAGGATCCTTTTTTTCTGGGGTTCAATTTGCCAGTTAAAATACAACCAAACAACTCTTCACAAGGTGCCTAATCAATGACCGTTATTGAAAATTTTCACAATTTCAAATCCATGTGTTGGCTTAAACGCATTGGTCTTATACTACTTCAAAAGAGACAAAACAAGTCTTTTAATTGCTTTCATATTCATACAAAATAGGTACTAAAAATATATTTAATTTTTTTTTTAATTTGAATAGATCAAATCTTCTTTTTCTACAAATTAAAAACTCTGACGTAAAATGATGGCGGGGGCGACAAAAATACTAATGATTTATTTCGTTAGAGGTATGAAATGGAATTTATTTGACTAAGCTAACGAAGATTGGTAAGTCTCTGCATTAAATGGGTGTGGTTATGGATAACATTTTATTTTTTAATTGGAGTATAGGGATGGAGGATGACTATGTTTTAATCTGTCTTTCTCCCGTCTCTATGTTTATTGTAATATTTATCTTTATTTTTTTATCCTATTTAAATTAATAAAATACTAAATTTATTTGATAACTTAAAAATATGTGTGGATATATATATATATATATATATATATATATATATATATTATTAATTTTAAGACTACATTTCGTATAGAAGTGTTTCAGAAAATTTATTTCAAAAGACATTATTAAGATTCCGAAAAGTTTGTTCCAGAAATCTCAACCCAAAATTCATTTTTCAAAATACATTTCATATTTTTTGAAAACTCTGTTTCACAAATATTGTTCTGAAAAATTTATAAAGCCCGAAAGTTTGAAAAATATATAATCTGAAAATTACTTTTCCGAAAACAAAAATTATCATTTTGAAAATTTAAAATAATGCCCGAAGTAATTATGAGAATGCAGTAAAAGCCATAAGATTATCGGCAAGTTTTTTTATTAACCCATTATCCTCATTATTTATTTATTTATTAATTATCATTTGGTGATTATTTATTGGTTGTATTATTAAATTATTTATGTAAAATAAGTAGGTTAGAAATAGTTTCCGTACTCAATTTTTTTTTTTATAGATAAATCATGATTCTTTTTAATCTATTTTGATTCTCCACATTTAGGTTAAATACTTATCCCCACTTATTTCATAGATTTATTATAGTATAATTTATGTAGTCAACTTATCTACCTACACGATTATAATTAATATATTTGTATATTTTAAGAAACATTAGCCAAAACACGAGTAAAAAATAAAGTGTCAGTTACATCAAGAGATTATGAAAGATTATTTTTTACATATTGAATGGGTCAATTTAGTTCACATTTAAAATTATGTAGTTAAATCTGCTTTTCATCATAAACTATGATAAAAGTTTATATTTTATTTTTAAATTAAATTATAGAAATTCTAACTTTAGATTTTATTAAACTTATATAAAATATTTTTTCAAGAAATGCAAGTGAAAACCATATTTAGTTTTATAGTTTTTAAATTTATTTCAAGTTTAAATCTATTTTAACACTTTTAAATTTCCTATAAATTAATGAAAAAAATTGATGATAAATTTAACATTTCTTTTATCAATATTTTGACTTGAACTAATTTTAAGTTATGTTAAAGTAAGTTAAATGTGTAAAAATAAAAGTTTGGAAGTTGTTATGAATTTTAAAACAACCTTTTACTTTCAAATAAATACAAAAAATACTTAAATTCAATTAGTCGGTCGTGAGAAAACTTTATTGTTTACAAACGCGTTTTAGGAAAAATGGCGCCAATTCCTCGGCGGCAAAATTTAAAAATTGTAATAATTACTGTAAAATTTTTGGTACGAAAAATTGGCATTACCAGCTTTACTTTCTTGTCGTGGAAGATCGTAGCTTGATGGACGTATTTTGATGGATTCGATCCCAAGCTTTGAAGGCCTGAATTCCCAGGTATAAACTATTTTTCCCACTTTCCTCCATCATCAACCGTTTCTTCATTTTCTTTTTTCTTTTCAGGTTCCCAATTTGCGGTCCTCGTTTTCATTCCCTTCTGGTTCGTATCAATTGCTTCTCAAAACTTATCAATTTCCTGTTAATGTTGAAAGTTACCTCCTTTTGATTTCCGTGTCTTGTGGGTATGCATGTTAGAACCCCCTGATGTTGGGAATTGGTTCTCTAGCTATGAGTATCAATCTCCCGACCCGGATTCGAACCTTAGAGTTAAAGATTCTGCTTTCACGGAAAACGAATCTCAGGGAGATGGTGAAGAAGTTGTAGAAGAAAAGGTTAGGATTCGAGGTCTACGGCCTGATGGGGACAATGTAGGTCATGAAGAGGATAATCATAACGAAGAACAGTACATGAACAAGGTGAATCTTCTTCTCATTATTATTATTTTTTTGAATCTCCCATTCAGGTTATTTGTATTTATGGGTTGAGTTTTAATTTATGGCTTTTGAAGTTAGACACTCAGATGTTAAGCCAAAAGATGGAGATTTTAGAATTTTATCTGTTTTTTTTTTCTTGCAGAATCTTGGACCGTTCAGTTCATGTTCACTCCTTTCTGGTTTGTACTTTGTCCTAATTCTTGTAGGATTTTTTTTATTTTCAAAATTGAGCTATGATTGTGTTTTCAGTCCTGCAAAATCAATTATCTCAGCCTTTTTGTGTGTGCCGTTTTCCTTTTTCTGATTCAGAGCCTCCGGACATCAGAAACTGGTTTTCCAGCTATGTTTACGAGTCACCTGAGTTTGATACATGTAGTATTTTAAGAGATGAAGTTTCTGAAGAGAACCACTGTGGGAAGTTTGATTTTGAAGTCGGGAAAGCAGACGGACCTGCCAATGGCCACTTGAAAGGGTGTGTTGAGCACAATGACTCCTCTAATAATAAAACAAAGGTAAGAGCAAAAAAAACAGCCTTAAAGGGTGCTCACTACTCCTTTTTTATTCTATAAAAACCTTTCATTTTTCTAATTACCCTGTTAATGGCACATATTTACTCAATGAAATTACATATGGTTGTGGTTTCTGATATGAGACTGAATGAAAGTAAGCACTTCAGAAAAATACATTCTAATATGTAGCTTTTTACCTCGTGCCTATGGAAATTGACTGTGTAATGAAAATTTAGGCATTAGCATATGTGAATTTGTATCTGCACTATCACATCACAAGCCGTATATCTGGGCATATATACATTCTCTATTTGTTTCAGTTTCCATGAGATAGGGACTGGACCTAGCTTCAAG
This sequence comes from Vigna radiata var. radiata, assembly GCF_000741045.1. NCBI lineage: Eukaryota > Viridiplantae > Streptophyta > Magnoliopsida > Fabales > Fabaceae > Vigna > Vigna radiata. The sequence continues at coordinate 2,954,683 of NC_028361.1, read as the reverse complement.
GTATTTAGTAATGGATTAATGAGTTGCTAGACATTAGTAGACACAATGCCCAATCGGAGTCAATGTATGCCCCCAAGTTTAGAGTATAGTAGCGTGCTAATGTGAACTGAATATACTTGAAAATTAGACTGTTGGTTTGCAGTATATACATTATGAATATATATATACTAACGTGTAAAGGCTCCAAGCCTTAGTTATTGTTTTAGTATTCTCAATTTTTATATCATTTTATCCTTTTTGGTAATGTAATATAAAAATGGAGATAGAAACATAAATCTATCAGTCTGCTGATAATGTGAATATTTAACTTATAATTTCATCAATGGTATACATGTTACGAAACATCATAACTTATAAATCTTACTACTAATCATTCCATTCTTCTGGACGAAGTCTATATAAATTAGAAGACTTTTAACTACGATTGTAAGTATATAGATTTTTTTTTTGTAGTGAAAGGAAGTTTGGTTAATACATTTGTCTGAGTACATGAATTGAACTGTATTATCCTCCAAGTCATCTGTCCTCACTGGTTTTCTTTGTGGTTGAAATCATAGGATGATAATAGTGCTGAAGTGAAGAAAAATTCAACTACAATTGACACTTATCAGAAAAAGATTTTGCAGCCATGCATGCAAGTTAGAACAACGCTGCAGCATAATCATGGTCCAACCAAGTACAAGGAGACGTTGGACCTGAATCACACAAGGCCTCGTTACGATCGAGAAGGACATCCAGTGTCACTGGATTCCGATAGAAGTGCTACAAAACCTCCAAAGCTGCTGCATAAGAATGATTTCCAAATATCAAATACAACTGATATCCAATATGATAACAAGCTTGACTTGAGTGCAAGTGCAATTAAAACCTTCTCAACAAGAACCGCCTGTACAAGCAATAAAGAAAATGACGGCTTTGTGACAACAAGGAAGAAAATTTGTACGGGAGGAAATAATGATGAAAATTGTGGGAAGAAACCTGAAAAGATACTGTTAGAGCGGTCAGCAAGTACAGTAAAACTTCCATTGCAATGTGGTGTTTCAAAGAGAAAGGCATTAACAGAAACAACAAATGTTCAACTATACAATGATATAGGGATAACAGGGAAATGGCAATGCCCACAGAAACGTAAACCTGATCTTGGGCCAGCTATGAAACAACTTAGGCTCGAGCGCTGGGTTCGTAGATTTTGAGACCTGAGAGAACATTATTCCATGAAACAACTTTTACATGGTTAGTGTTCTAAGGTAGATCGATTAAACACCAGATAAAAACATTTGATTGCATTATGTATGATTTCCATTCTGTTATTATTATAATTAATATTTAAGTGTGACTGAAAGTCTCAGGGTAAAATTAATAAAATTACATATCGTATAAGAGAAAAAATTAATAAAAATAATAGCAATTTCTGAAGTGGAACTTATGATATATATGATATCCTCCCCATAAACCTTTATAAGAAAAATCCCATCACTTCTGTGTTCGGTATGAAAGAAAGTATTGTATGTGAAATCATAGGAAGAATGAATATTTTTGAATAAGGAATCAAAGTTCACTCACACAATTAACGTGTTTTATACGCTATAACATGGCCGTCAATAATTTGTTTCCTTAAAATAAAAAAAAAAAAAGAACTTTTTCATTGTTACTGAACGTTTTTTTAATAATTACTATATAGCTGCCCCAGGTCAATTTGTATAATAATCCAATCTATAAATAAGACATGCTAAAGAATGGGCTTAGATTATTTTGAGAAAGAGGTGGGCCTTGTGGGCCCATAAGAGACGTATAAAGGCAGAGCAATCACAGGTATGAAGGTAGCGTAGGTGGAGCAGGGAGAAGGAAGAGAAAACAATGGCTTCTTCTGCTAAAAGGTGGCTTCCGCTCGAAGCAAACCCTGAAGTCATGAATCAGGTTCTCTCCGTCGATACTCCCTTTGTGCCATTGTTCTTCTTTGATTTTCTTTAATGCGATTGGAATAGTAGCAACTTTTAATTTTAATCGAGAATCTTCTTCAGAATTTGAAGTTGAATACTTTTGTCTTCTCACTCTTCTTCGAATTAATGATATTCATAATTTAGCGTATAATTGTCTGGGTGATTTGCAGTTCCTTTGGGGACTTGGGCTTGGAGAGGACGAGGCAGAATGCTGTGACGTTTATGGCTTAGATGAAGAGCTTCTGCAAATGGTTCCTAACCCCGTTCTTGCCGTTCTTTTTCTTTATCCCATAACCACCCAGGTTTTTATCCTTTTTCTTCTATTTCTACTCGTCATTTTCCTTGTCTTGGTCACTTCTTATTTTCTACGGATTTTGTCAAATCATTAGAGTGAAGAAGAAAGGTTGCAGCAGGAAAAGGAAAAAAAGGTGAGTTTATTTTATATTGTTACAATCTTTTCTGCATTTACCGCTTCTCTGAATTTCCTGTTTTGTTGGACAACACATGTGTTTTTAGGTCTCATTACTCAGTGAACAGTACCATAGTAAAGTTTTATTTTCGCTAGCATGTGTCATAATGCCATTGAACATTAGTCAATGAACTACTTACGGTTGTGTTCTGGTGCAGGAATATAGCAATAGAGTGTATTTTATGAAGCAAACTGTGGGTAATGCTTGTGGAACAATTGGACTGCTTCATGCTCTTGGCAACTTGACTTCGGAAGTCAAGTTGGGTGAGTTGCTTACTTGCCACTGGTTAATTCTCTCTGTTGAGGTTTTTAATGTACTGGATCATATTTACCAATCAGTGTTGCTTTTGCCAGTTGAGGGGTCTTTCTTTAATAACTTCTTTAAATCCACTGCAAGCATGGATCCACTGCAGGTTATTCCTCCCTACCTTACCTTTTTGCCCTCTTATTATGTTCGCTCATGTAAGTATAGACACTGTTGATCAGCTAAAACTTATAAGGAATACCCATTTTACATTTTGTAACTTGTCTCATACAGCGTGCTAAATTTCTGGAGAATGACAGAGAAATGGAAGTTGCTCATTCAGTGGCAGCGACTGCTGGTGATACAGAGGTAATTTATTGATTGATGCAACAATGCATTGGGAATTATGTGATATATTCGTGGAACTGGTATGGTGCAATGGTTCAGTCATCATGTATTGTAAATTTAATCCTATCAATTTGGATTAGTGTTCCTGTTGTTAGCTTCTTTAATCTTTGGGTGTGATACATGATGCCTACTTAGTGGCGTTAGATAACGTTTATCTTAAATCGTGTCGTTGTTCTTGTCATTATATAACCGTGTATTTGTTTTGTGCAATGATAAATGTTTTGCAAACGTAAAGCATTCTGATGGCCTCTCAACTCAACTTCACAGGAATATTAATTTGAGAGTATATTTCAACATATTTGAGTCAAACCCTATTTCCCGCTCCAATTTATGTAGGACTTGCATGCAATGTTCACGAGGATTTACTGGGAAAATAGGGTGGAAGAAGTTCCTTTGGAAATGGGAAGAAGGAATTAATATATTTAATATGACTCAATAATTGCCAGGATATATCTTATTCAGCTTCTCATCTTACCACTGATTTCTTTGTTTCAAATATTTGTAATGCAGGCATCTGACAATGCTGATGCACATTTCATATGCTTTGTCTGTGTTGATGGTAAATTTTCTATACAATTGATTGTGTGTATCACAGTCGTTTTTTTCCCTCTCCATTCTCCTTTCTTGTGCATTTAGTTTTGTATCTTATCAGGGATTGATTTTTGCATGATGCTGTAATAATTCATATGCAGATGAACTTTATGAGCTTGATGGAAGAAAATCGTGGCCAATATCTCATGGTCCATGTTCACCGAGTACTTTGTTGAGGGTAAATAACATCTTTTCATTTTAAGGCCATCTCATCTTTCTGCTTGTGTTTGTTTTGTAAATACAAACCATATTTATATATTCCTATAGTAAAGCAGCTTGAGCAATATTTATAGACCGAACTTCCACATTTTAGAATTAGTTTCATAGATGATGCTTTTGAATTTCATTGGTAAATGAAACTAGTGGCTCTGCTATAATCATCTCAGCATTGAACCCCTTCCTCTGAGTGTCTTTCCATTCCTTTACACCAGAGGGTGCTACCATCCTTAGAGAGTCTCCATTTTGCATGTATTGTGCACCTGCTATAAAACCATTTTTTTCTGTCAAATTTAGTGGGATTGTTGTTTTTCAACCCTGTTTATCTTATTAGTCATTTAATCACGTTGATTTGCTGAGTTTGCTGACCTTCAAATAAAATATCTACCTATATTACAAAGTGGGTTTACCCAAGGATTTACAATTTTAAAATTGCTAATATATTGAAATTATGACAGGATGCAGCTAAGGTGATACAGAGCATGATCCAGAAAAATCCGGAGTCCTTCAACTTCAATGTCATCGCCTTATATAAGAAATCCGGGTAGATATTTTAAGGCTATTGATTGAGGCTTGTTGGGGTTAGTGAGTATGTTCAGATTTTACTTTACATTCCAGATCAATAGAAAGCAAGTTTTTTTTTTTTTTTTTTTTTGAAAGTGAACCAATGTAAATAAAATTTTAAAAAGCAATCCATCATTAAAAGCAATACTCATTTCCCGATTGCTTCTGTAAAGATCCCAACAAGGTCCTAGGGATTTCATGGTAGTCCATAGAACCGAATTACTGCCAGTGCATTTGATTGTTCTGTAAATATGTATGACATATAATAGAACTGCATGTTTTTTAGTAAAAGAACATCATTATGCAGAAGTCATAGATAAAGTATTTGGTGAACAAATTTAAAAGATTGACAAGCTAGCGAGATTACTATTCGTAATTACATAAAAAATTGAGCGTAAAATGTAACGCACGCCCCGACTTATAGCAAGCAACCTATGAGTGCACAAGAACCTCTGCCTGTGGAGGCTTGGAATGGAAATCATTTTAGCAAATTGAGTCTGATTCCAAATGTAATGATTGTATTCGAATATATGCTTATTTTAAGAGTATGATAGCCTCTAAAATGTTGGAAACCTGTTAGTTTATGATAAAAAATGATAAATCGAAGGTTAAATATAAAAAGTGAACATAAATATGCATTCATAAGTGTAATTGGTGTCACTAAAAACTTTAATTAACTCTTAAAGAAAATATAATATACTTCTATGGATTCTTTCTTTTTGTTTTCAATTTTATCTTTATATAATAATTTTTTTAAAATAAATTAATTATTATACTATTTTACTCTTTAATTGATACAATTTTTAAAATTTAAATACATTTTAAACTGAAATAACTATTTATAAAACAATTATATAAAATAAATAAAATTTACTTACAATAAAATTATAAATTTATTTATAATTATTTTTTAATCATAATAATAATTTTATTATTTTATTGTATGTGTTGCCATTAATATTAATATAATTAAGAGAGTTGTTGAATGTGTTTTTCAGAGAAATGTCAGAGTAATTTCCTACACGTAACGGCAGTTGAATTGGTTCTAAATAATTTTGAATATTAAAAGAGGATTTCATTAATTTCAGTATTAATGAAGCTCAACTGTCACCTTATCCTCATCTTCCAAGTATTTTCCAAAACGAAGAGTTTGTCAAGCAGACAAAATAACTACTCATCAACATCTCTATTGTTCTAGCTTTGTTGTAATTCAAACCATGGCTTCCTTAACCCTCCTTATACCAACACTTATCTGTCTTCAATTTCATCTTCTTTCATTAGCTTTTGCTCAAGTTAATATCGGTTCCACAATTTCCACCGACAACAATGGACTGTGGCGTTCACCTTCTGGTCATTTTGCATTTGGGTTTCGCGCATTGAATAATAACACGGATCCCAATACAAAGCTGTTCATGGTTGCCATATGGTACGACATGATACCCGACAAGACCGTTGTTTGGAGTTTAAAAACAGACAACAAACTTGAAACAGCACCAGCGGGATCACAGTTTCGGATTACTTCGGCGGGGCTAACACTGGCCGGTCCCGAAGGAGATTCCATATGGGCATCAAACCTGGCAAGTGTTGTCTCCGTAGGTTCTATGCTTGATACTGGCAACTTTGTTCTACTGACTGG
>NC_028361.1:2941608-2946895 GCF_000741045.1 Vigna radiata var. radiata | reverse complement strand
GTTAAAGTGGATGTTTACAGCTTTGGGGTAATGCTGTTGGAAATAATTTGCAGCAGAAGAAGTGTGTTAATGATGGAGGCTGGGGAAGAAGAGAAAGCAGTGCTGACAGATTGGGCTTGTGATTGCTTTGTGGAAGGAAGAATAGATGTTCTTGTGGAGAATGATGAAGAGGCCTTTGCTGACTATGTGAGGCTACAAAATTGGGTGAAAATTGCAATATGGTGCATTCATGAGCAACCTCAGATGAGACCAACGATGGGGATTGTCATGCAAATGCTCGAAGGCTTAGTTGAAGTACCTATCCCACCATCTCTCATGCGTTGATATTACTAATTTTTCATGCATTTTGTGTATCTTAGTATTTTTTAAACCAAATAACACTACTTTTCATTTTATCTCTGGTATAGTTTTAGGATCTTACGTTAACAATTTTTATTAACAATAAAACCTATGTCACTGAATCAATCACAAGTTAACATATATACACTAGTGCAAAAATGTTGTTTAACGTCATCCATAAGACGTCGGTGTACGGGTAGACTAACGTATATTAGCGAACAGTGGCATTACCGTAAATAAGTTGGTAATCTAGACGTCAGTTTAACGAGGAGGCGACGTCTATAATACCGTAGACGTCGGTTCTGACTTAAACCGACGTATAATGGCCTGAGGTAGGCAAGAAGACAATTTATTGACGTCGATTTTAACGGAGGCCGACGTCTACTGGGCTGTAATTAATGCTCTTCACCTAATTCCCAGACGCTTAGACGTCATGTAGTAAAAAACCGACGTCTAATGGCCTGAGGTAGGCGAGAAGACAGTCTATTGACGTCGATTTTAATGGGGTCGACGTCTACTGGGCTGCCATTAATGCTCTTAGACGTCATATAGTCAAAAAACCGACGTCTATGGCCTGTTCAAAAGGCGGAAAGACAAAAATTTCTGCAATTGAGACGTCGGTGTTTTTCGGGCCCGACGTCTATGTGCCTATAATTAATTATTTTCACCTGATTCCCAAGCTTCCCTTCACAACTATCGTCAACATCCCTGACAAGAAATGGAACGTCAATCGGTTCACCTTCCTAAACGTCGGCTCCCCCTTAAACCGACATCTAATGGGCATTCAAAAGTCAGTTTAAATGTTAACTTGGTCATCGAATTAGTTAGAGAATCGACGTCTAGGTGACTATAGACGTCGGTTTCGCAAGCAACCGACACTCCATTTCATTTTAAATAAACCGCAGACTCTTCACGGCATTCAGTTTCTGATATCGTCTTCCTCTCTTCTCCTTTTTCTCTTGTTTCTCTCTTGCGGCATTGCATTATTGTTTCTGATATCTTTATTGTCTTCCTCCTCTTCTTTTTCTCTCTTCCGGCATTGCATCCTAGGTGTTTTTTTTTTATGTTTACCGTTTAAACTTTGTTTAGTCTTTCATCGATTATCTTCTGGTTCAAATTATTAAAATTTGCTTTCTTTGTGTTGTATTTTAGTGCAGTTTTGTTCCTTTCTTGGGGTAACGTAGTAACACATTCTTCCTTTGCTAGCTGCCTCCCAAAAAAAGCGACGTCTTGTGAATTTCTTATGTCGTTTCAACCCAAAAACGACCATGGATCATTGCCTAGTTACCGTTTCACCGTGATTTTTCCCTCTTGCGGATGAAAATGGAACTAAGCAATAACCCAGGTTCGGTTTTGGATTGAAATGCCATAAGAAATTCAAAAGACGCAAGTTTTTTTTTTTTTGGGAAACTAGCAAAAGGAGATTGTGCTACTAGGTTATCCAAAGACGAGAACAAAACTGCACTAAAACACAACCACTGTATTAGAAGTCGGTTAATGTATACACAGACGTCTATAGTACCTTTTAGACGTCGGTCAGTGTCATTTTCGAAGTATTTTGTGCCTCTTCGACGTCGATTATTGTTCATACCGACGTCTATATAATGTCTTTAGACGTCCAGTTAGGCCTACTCCGACGTTTAGTGACGTCGAACATGGCATTAACTGATGTCATTATAAACGTCGGTTATATTCATGTCCGACATCCCATTGACGTCACCAAAAATGATATCGATTATTTAGTAAACGTTAAAAGTCCAAAATAACCGACATTAATGAACGTTTTTCTACTTGTGATATTATAAAAAAGTTATCAAAACAAAAGTTATTAATAAAACTTTTTCCATAGTTTGAGTCTGTATGTGAAGTTTCAATCTTTTGTTTCCTGAACCCTAAGTCATCACATGATAAAAAGGATAAATTGTTTTTTTATTTTTAGATTTTACAAAATACGTTTCCACTTAGAATTCACCTTTTACATGTGGAAGTCTCTCGTAGGATAGGATGGGTGGTTTAAATTAGCTACGAAGCCTTTTATCCTTAACCTAAAAGTTGAATTAGATAAATAGATTATGTAAGCAAATTCTAAATTAATATGTACCAAAAAAAAAACATCTTCCATGTCTATTATTGAATTTCTAACTATTTGTATGAGGCTAAATATATGAAATGATAGCCTTTGATATTATACCCTATTAGTTTGAAGTGTATAAAATGTATTTATGCACTATGATAATCAAAAGATTTTTTATTTAAGAATGAAAATTTTGTCAAATGTGTATTTTTTACCTTAAACTTAAAAGGAAATGACTTATAGTTTCATACAAAATATATTGGTGACTTTATTAATGAAGGTTATTTTGTAGAGGTATTGAAAATCTTCCACAAACTAACATGATTTAAAATGATTTTGATAAATTGTTTAAGTACTACTAATAAAAAGGGTTTAAATTTTTTTTTAAAAAAAGTAAAAACTTCCGCAAATCAAAAATAAACTTCTACTAAATAACATTACATTTTTTTAGTGAATACATCGTATCTAAATTTTTCCTTAACTCTATCAAATTTTTGTTTTCTATAAGTTGATTTGACATTATATTCTTGAGAGTGTATATCCCTCCAAATCTACTCATCTTTCTTTTTTCTGTGTAAATTAATCCTATGAAATTCTTCAAACGATTCTATCATCATTGATTTCTCCCAGTCAACAGTTCTCAATTGAACTAGACTTTTATGATTATAATACCATATTAATATAATATAACTTATGTCTATTTCAAACTCATTAAACTTTTTAGTAAATATTAAGGTATTGAGCTGATTTAGTAAGATTGAATGAAATATAACTTTAAGGTAATATGATATTAAAGTCATAAACGTTTATTATAATTTAGATTTAAATATATCACGTCATCCGTTGTTAGATTCTCTGTTATTAAATTATTCTTGTTAGGAACACACAATGCCATATATACGAGAAAATATATACAAAATTTCGTATAAATTAAAAGTAAAATAAAATTATAATACATAAATAAATAAGTATTTTTACCTAAAATACATTTTATTTATGATGAGTTTGACTCATAGAAAGTCTTTATCAGTCTTCACCACATAGTAAGTCTTTTCTTGCGGTGAGATCAGTCAATTTGACTTGACTACTGTGGGTTGAAAGGCAATAGTGGAGAGACACCTAATTGTATTCAATTAATTATATAATATTAAAAATAAAAATAAGATATTTTTAAATTAATAATTTTCGTATATACTAAAGAAAGGTTTATGTTTTTTTTTATATGAAATTTTTCTTGAGTGTTTTTTTCTTATTAAACTATAGGAAAAGAAAAAACTTTCTGGGACGTGTAACAAAATTACCATATATTTAATTCTAAACAAATATATTACATATACATAGTTTTATTGCAAACACAAATGTGTTACGTGGAAAGAAGGTTCCATCTGCAATTTCAATAATCCCCTTTTATCATTCTAAATTATTAGAATACAATTTTAATGTTTTCCACACGTGCTACAATTCAAAATGTTCTGAAATTATACGACTTCTTGGAATTTTTATTTTGTTTTAATCTTATTATCCGTAACATAATTATAGAATTTAAGAACTTTTTGGAAAATTTTTCTTTTTTGATGTTTTTATATTGTTTTAAATATAATTTTGGTTTTTATTTTCATCTTTTTTTTTAATTTGATTCTTATTTTTTAAAGTATTTAATAAGGTTTTAAATTTTACTAATTTGATCTTTTTTTTATAATGACGTTTATGTTATGGTAAGTTTGTGATTTTTAATTTTATTTAAAAATATTATTTACGGGTTAAATCAATATTATGTTATGTCATAATGTAAATATCATCTGTCAAATGTAAATATCATGTGAAATCAATGTCAATGTCATATAGTGTTATTAAGTTACATTTTATATTGAATTTAGTCTATTTTTTTAAATTTTCTTTAATTTAGTTCTAAATTTCACTAATTTTGTTAATTTAATCTTAAATTTCATTATTTTTTTTTATTCAATCTCAATTTTAAATTTTAAAATGAGTGTTTTTCATTATTTTTAAAATTAGATAAAAATTATTTCAGTATTTTGAAAGAAAATTTTTAATTATTTTTAAAACTAAAAGGAAAATTCTTTATTATTATTAAAATGAGAAAGAAAGTAGTTCATTTTTTTTAAAATTATAAGGAAAATTCGAATTTATTTTTAAAGTTGGATGAAAAGTTCTTCCAAGGAAAATTCTTACTAATCATAAAATTAAAATAAAATAAAAATTCCAAAGAGTCATATAATTTCATAACATGAAAACATTAGAATTGTATTATAATAATTTAGAATGATAAAAGGGGATTATTGAAATTAATGGAACTCTTCTTGTACAGTGTTTAGGCATCTTCCAAGTATTTTCCAGAACGAAGACTTTGTCAAGCAGTTGGCTTTTATAAGCCATCGACAAAATAACTACTCGTTAACATCTCTATTGTTCTATCTTTGTTCTAATTCAAACCATGGCTTCCTTAACCCTCCTTATTCCAACAATTATCTGTCTTCAATTTCATCTTCTTTCATTAGCTTTTGCACAAGTTAATATCGGTTCCACAATTTCCACCGATAACAATGGAGTGTGGCGTTCACCTTCGGGTCATTTTGCATTGGGGTTTCGTGCATTGAATAATAACACGGATCCGAATACAAAGCTGTTCATGGTTGCCATATGGTACGACATGATACCCGACAAGACCGTTGTTTGGAGTTTAAAAACAGACAACAAACTTGCAACAGCACCGGCGGGATCACAGTTTCGGATTTCTTCGGCGGGGCTAACACTGGCGGGTCCCGAAGGAGATTCCATATGGGCATCAAACCTGGCAAGTGTTGTCTCCGTAGGTTCTATGCTTGATACTGGCAACTTTGTTCTACTGACTGG